>NW_009226131.1:0-892 GCF_000690835.1 Fulmarus glacialis | reverse complement strand
TTCCAACACTCACACAGCATTTAATCCTCATGCAGCACTCAAGCAGGGCACCCAACTAAAGTAAGCACTGTGCACACAGCATTGCCTGCTCAAGTGCTGCGCATGCACACACACACAGCTACCCTAATTATGTGCTGCGCACACACACCCCTACCCTAATTATTTGGAAGGAAAAAACCTCGCTGGTTCTTATTGGGAAGGAAGGGCAGGCTAAGCAGTTTATTATGGGGGGGGCCAGGCAGAAAGAAGGGCAACACTGTTTATTATGGGGAAAGGGCTGCGCCCACCGCGGCTTTTTTGGTGCCCTCCGCCTGTTACACTTTTAGTTGGGCACCGGGCGCGTGAGCTCCTACACACCCCGGAGCAACCGACTGCAAGTGCTGCACACACACACAGCTACACTAGTGCCATTATTAGTAAGGGGAAGGGCTACAGCTATTTAGTGCTGCACTGAGCATTACAGCGTGCATGTGCACAGCACCTCAGTTCAGCACTCCGACAGATTGCGTGCACACGCACCATCAGAGCGCACGAGTGCTGTGGACGTGCACGGTGCCCTCCTCTGAAGGGCTACAAGCAGCGTGACCAGGTTTAAGCGCTACAGGCAGAGCTACGCTATTAGAAAACAAGGGCTACGATGTTTGGGAAGGAAGGGCTACGCTATTAAGACACTGCCTGCAGGCACAGCAACTGAGGTCAGCACCCTGAGAGTGTATCTGTACAGCACACCCATCAGACTACGCGGGGCTAAGTGCTGCATGCACACAGCTATGCTCTTTATTATCGGGAAGGAAAGAAGGGCTACGCTATTGGGAAGGAAGGTTTGGAAGGAAAGACTACGCTATTTATTATTGGGAAGGAAGGGCAGGCTACGCTATTTATTATCAGGAGG
>NW_009226130.1:956-36641 GCF_000690835.1 Fulmarus glacialis | reverse complement strand
TCTAATTTCCACTCTGCACAACCTAACGAAATCCCTGTACTCTACTTGAGTTGCCCTTCTTCCACGAGTGATAAACTCTCCTTTTTTTTCCTGAGTCCATGCCAGAGCTCCCCTTTCAGCCAGGCCGGTCGTCTTCCCCGCCCGTTCTTCTTACGGCACATGGGGACAGCCCGCTCCTGAGCCTTTAAGACCTCCTTCTTGAAGAATGTCCAGCCTTCCTGGACCCCTTTGCCCTTCAGGACTGGCTCCCAAGGGACCCTCTCGACCAGTGTCCTGAGCAGGCCAAAGTCCGCCCTTCGGAAGTCCATGGTAGCGGTTTTGCTGGCCCCCCTCCTTACTTCACCAAGTAACGAGAATTCTATCATTTCATGGTCACTAAGCCCAAGATGTGCCACAGTTCATTGCATTGGCTAATATGTGACAAACAAACCTTCTCTACTGCACATTTCATAGACAAAAGATCCCTAACTAAGCCCATTTGAGATTCAGAGATACCAAGGTGTTAACAAACATCTTGTAAAAATGGTAATTGATCCAAGCTTCCTGAGCCCTTAAAATATAAGATTACAAAATATAATACCATAAATTCCACATAAGCACTTCCAGTCTTAAGCAAATTATTTTCCCTGCCTCTGAGTAGTAACTGTAACTTCAATCTCCAGTAGTCCCTCTGTGGGGATGGATAACATACTCTAAGGAAGGCAGCACTCTAAAACAAATGTGAGAAAAAAAACATACAAACATCTTTGAATACACAAGAGATGTAAATGACCTCCTATTTACATATAACTTACTTTTCAGTGCTTTCTCATCCTGCTATCCTGAATAAATTCAGAGCAAACTTTTCCTGCCAATTCACAGCCCCATACTTAAGCGAGCTCTGGGATCAGCAGAGAATTTCCTTGTAGCTAGAAGGAAGAGAAGAAGATATTCAGTAACATAATTTTGCCAGCAAAAACAGAGTTTCAACACAGATTAGACTGAATCATGCCCTGTAGACACAGCCCTGCATGAGGGCTGGTCCAGGGGCGTGTGGTCCCAGCCACAGCCCTCAGGGCCCCATGCCCTAGAGAAGCACATTACCAAAAAGGACACACCATAGCATACCCACTCCCAGCACAAAGAATGCAAAGGAAGGCCTTTTCCACCCACCGCAGCTCCTCAGTCTGCCCCTACAATTGTAAGATATGTCTCTTTTCCAAACAAATCTTTCTATCACTCAGTATGTCGACTTTGTAGTGGGATACATCACTCCAGCATCTCTAAAAGAGGGTCTCCCCTATTAGGACTGCAGAACATTCATTCTCCTCGGATGGTGTCCAGCCTCCAAGAGAGTGTTTGCTTTCCTATTTGTCACCGTCACCACCCTTACTACACTGTATTTTACTAGTTGTGCATGGAGAAGTTACAAAGGACTCCCACATACTATCCTGAAACATGAGATTTGATTATAAACCTAATAAAAAGCTGCCAGTGTCAGGAGCAACAGATGCAATCCTGCTCACTTCACAATCCTCTAAGTAAGGGAATGACTATGGAATTCATGGATTTAAGAGTATGAGATACAAAAACCAGCATGGATCAACATATTCTTCAATCTGCTGCTTTCCTTCTCAGCCCAGCACAAATCAGAGGATCTCTAGCTGAAGAGACTGATTAAGAGCATCTCTGATTAAGAAACCTCCAAGCTGCAATGAGCCCTTCATACATTCTTTCAGCTGCCTCTTTCCTTGCTACGTCTTATCTGAAGGTTGAATCTGATTACTAACTCAATTTCCAGTCTTGGGACTTGTTAAGCCTTTCTCAGCAAAGCTGAAAAAACCTATCATAGCCTTGAAGATTTCCAAACCTCTAGTGACCCAGAGCCTGAGCAACCTGATCCAGTTTTGAGATGAGTCCCACTGTAAGAAGGAGGCTGGACTACATAACCTTCCAAGATCTCTTCCACCTTAAGTTAATCCTATGATTTTATACTTCTATCTTTAACAGATGCATCTTCTCGTCTTTCCTTTGTTACAGATAGCAAAAGTTCCATTTTATTCAAGATCACCAGCTGGGAAGGAAACATCCACTTCTTTCATTCCAAACACAAATTGGAAATATCTACTGAGTTTGGTTGCCCCATTTAAAAAAAAAAAGAAAAAACTTTTGTAATTTTATCATCTGCATCTGACCTGTATGACCTGGAATTTGCCTGGAATAGTTTCAAGCAAATAAAACAACCTTATCATTTTTAGGAACTCTGAAGAGGTTTCTGACTATTTGAGATGTCAGCCATGTTGAAATCAAACATAATGACAGTCATTCTTCCTATATATTGCAAATAGATGTGTAAGGAGTAATTTGTTGTTTTCAGGTGAATCTGATGATACGTAAGAGCTATCCATGGACACTTCATTCTTAATTACATGTAATAGTATCTTTGATACAGGCAGCAATGCCCTCTTTTTATGTTTATTCATCCTAATTCAACATAGTTTAACTAATGCTTTTAAATGTCCCATCAGTAAGAACCAACAAAACACTTTTCAGTAAAATCAACCATAGTGTATTTCCTTAAAACCAGCATCACTAGCTTTATAACTTTATTCATTACACAGATCTTTTTTTCTTATATTTCTTATATAAATACATCCACAAAACAATTTTAAATGTTATCATATGATACCACAACTGCCCAGTTATCCACATTGACTTTCAGGGTTGGTTCAAAGCCCACTTTAATCACACAGGGACTGAATTCCTTACTACTATGGTGGAGGTTTTCAGAGCACACAAGGCCATCCTTCCTATGTCACAGAGGTCCTCATGTTCCTACAAAACAAGATTTCTTGTTGTAAAAAGGCATAAAACACTATTTGCCTACAGTGGTTTCTGGATCTTCCCTCTTCTTCTTTCTCTGTTGGTCTTTCCTGATGACCAAGCCCAATTTTCAAGATCATCTGGTTGTTTCTCCCTTTTAGTCCCATCCCTTTTAGTGCAATCTTTCAGTACCACTGGAATACTACTTGATGAGGTCTCACACAAGCTGCATCTAAAGCAATCCTTCCTACCAACATCAGAAGGTTATCTCTTCTTTTGAGGGGATTTTCTTTTTTTTTTTTTTGTTCCTGGAAAGCAACAGTTTTCCCTGGTCTCTTTCTCTACTTTGCAAAATATCCTGTCCTCTCTTTTAGTATGGAGTTCCTCAGGAGAACAGTCTTTGACCAATTCTGGAAACCCTTTTTGTTTGGTTGAGGTCTGTCAAGTTTAATATTGTTAGTAGCTTTTAGTTAATTATTGAGCTGACACTTTACACACCTACCATCCTGTTTATTTCAGTGATGTAATTACCTCATTTTAAAAAGGACACTCAGTGGAGCTGTGCAGGGTGGACAGAGGCACTCAGGATAAAACTTCAGCAGCAGAAGTGTTTCACAGAATAGAAAAACATTAACAGGAAGAAAAAAAATTTGGCCTTTCTTCAGAAGCCAACTGGTAGAATGCAACTTTAATACTAAAATGGAATAGACTCTCATATGCTCTGTTAATTTCAAATTAAACTTGAATAGTATGATACCACTTTTACTGCAATAAATTTAGAATATATTTCAGGTTATTGAACTAAATTCTAATGATCAAACAGCTTTCCTTCAGATACTATAACAAGAGTTTAAATATGACAAATAAAATGAAGTAATTTTGAAAATCTAAAGATAGACTCAGATATTAAAACCTAGCAAACAGCATGCAAACTGACATAGCTTGAAATAGAGATTCAGAATATTGCAGTGATTATTCCTATCTTCTGAAACACTATAGTCAAAGTAAAAGGAAAGGGAAGGAGTTATTGTCTTACCTTTTAAATGTAGAAGGGTCTAAAGGATCATGTATTTACTTGTTTTAAGTAGAATAGTAAAAGACCATCTTTTCTACTTCAGAAATATAAGCAATGCCAATTTATATTAAATGCTGTTCATGATGTTATACAAAGAATCAAATCCCATGACTGTGAGCTTTCTGTCATTAACTGAGAAAACAAAGGTGGTGAATTTAAGAGTCATCTTCCAACATTTCAAGTCAATTTTTTCAGACAAACGATATTTTCATGAAGACTATAACACAATCTCCTTTCCTCTCAACGTCTTGGGTCTCTGTGATGTTACAGTAAGCTTAAACTTGATATTGCTTTTATTCTTGGACCAGCAGAGCCAGACCTAACATATTCCAGGGGAGAGAAAAGCATAAGCAAAGGCATAAGGAAAAAGGACCTTCTCAGCACCTCTGCAGCCTTTCTTCAAAAGCTCCATCTTCCACATCAACTACATTCTCTTTCCTGGGACAAATACTACCCAGTCTCTGCATCCCCAGCCTGATGGAGCATCACTAAGGATGCAGAGTGCTTGGGCCAGAGTTGGGGTCCTCCCACCATGAAGAGGAAGAAGAGACCAGGTCAGGAACCCTGGAAACAGGCCCTGAATTAAACACTAGGAGCTTCTGCTGCCAGCAATGGGACAGAAAGATGATTTGTGGTGTCTTGGGTCACGCAGGTATTCACCAACATATTCCTTGACATCCAAAACTGGCAGCAGACATCAACTGTTAAGGTAGCACAGGCTGCTCTTCCTCTTCTCTTCCAGCACAGATCA
Source organism: Fulmarus glacialis (assembly GCF_000690835.1). Classification (NCBI taxonomy): domain Eukaryota; kingdom Metazoa; phylum Chordata; class Aves; order Procellariiformes; family Procellariidae; genus Fulmarus; species Fulmarus glacialis. The sequence goes on along the minus strand of NW_009226130.1, from coordinate 32,013 downwards.
AGCAGACATCAGGACCATGACTGGTCCAGGCATTCTACAGCCAAAGGTAACTGCCTATCTTAGCCGTAGCTAAAGCCAGTTCTGCACAATCTCCAAATTTAGTAGCTTTCTCTCCACTTCCAAAATAAAATAAAAGGAAATATATAAAAAAAAAAAAAAGTGAAAAAACCAGACATAAGACCTTAATTTTACACTTAAAAAACAAACTAGAAGACAAACTAGCAAAAACTGGTTCAGGTGACCTTCATATATCATTCTGTTGTTTTTTTTCTTCTCAGTAGACACACTTTACAACAGACTACATAAGAATGTTTAGCACTTTAATGGATTGCTGCTTTATAAACCAGGAAGCAAGTTATTTTTAATAGGTTAAACAATTAACCTTGAAGAACATTTCATGCTTCCGAGCCTAAACAAATTGATGTCTGATCTTGCTTTTGATGAAAATATATATACAGTGTCATTCTTCTGACATAAAGCTTACCCCCAAATCAAGGATTCAAACTTTTGCTGTTGTACTTTACTGTATTTGAAAGCAGAAGTTAAATATATATAAATCCAGGAATTTATATACATGTGAAGCCTTCTAGTTATAAGAAATTTAGTCTGAATTGAGTTCCATTGGAACTGGAACAAACTGGAACTAACTAACTGAAAATTGTTACAGCTGACACCAGTTGACACTTCCTAATTTTTAAGGTACTATTCTTTTCATAGGTGAATTCTGGACTCTGTTTTGAAAATGTCCTTTAGAGAAATCTGAGCTTCTGACTCTGTGTGGAAGTTAACTGTACATAGTTTTTTTTGTTATGGTGAAGGGGTTTCCTGAATTTCCTAATTAACAGAAATGGGTCTGTATGGCGACATTTGGATAGGATTGCATCCAAATTTCAAAATTCCTAAAATTTGTATTTTATTATTATGGCTACAAGAAGTCCACATTATACCTCCATAACTGCGGCATGTGGAACAGAACACAGAATGTTGTACAGATTTTAATTTTTAACAGAAGCACAACTCCATATGTACTAAAACCTCTTATTCCTAAATTTACCTTCTAACTTCCAGAAGTTAAAATTTCCAGCCTTTTTTTGTCCTCTTCTGACCTGTTAAAAATTGCTCTCTGTCATCCTGAGAACATCAGTCTTGCAGACACCATGACTGTTTCATGACAACAGCTTTTAGTACATATTACATTATTCTCACAGTAATAAATTTTGTATAAATAATTAATTCATTTCATTTAGGTTGTCTTCTATTATACATAGGCCCCAGTTTTCTGAGAGCTATTTAGGGTAAGAGTTAAACCCAACCTCATGACATCTATGTTACGAACTCAGAATGCAAGACTATTTCCATGATATTCCAGAATCATTTTACACATAAAGCATGGCTATAAAAGCTTGACAAAGCAAACTAGGGAACAAGTTCTCTTTCCTACAATCGCTTACTCATACTTTACTCAGTTCTTTCTCCTTCTTCATGGGTCTCTTATTCCATCACATCGCAGAAACAAATGCAGGCCCTCTGGTGCTGAATTAACATGTTGTTGTCATTCTCCTTTTGGGAAGAAGTCTGTTATCTAAAAAACAAATAAATGTAAGATTTTAAAATAAAACACATGGTTACTTCTTGGCTTTCTTCCCAGTGGATTCTCCTGGGAAGTAATCTATGCTTGCTTTTAAACTTTGTTGACAGAAATATTTTGTAGTTTAACACATCCTTCATTCTTTATCTTAAGTGAAGTTCCAAATAACTATAACCAGGGATGAAGCTTCAGACCTTAAAAATTCCTCATACATCCCTAAACTTCAAGCAAACCCAGATCTTGGTTTTGCTTTGAATTCTTAAGTCAACTTCTCTGAAAAGTTTGGGTCCAACCACAATTTCTAGACATTTGCAAATATGGAAACATACATAAATACAGAGTAAACTCATTGTCATTGTAGACTAGAAAGGAAAGATGAATAATCTTATACTGTCTCCTTATAAGAAGCAGTTTTAAAAAGCTAATTTTCAGGAAATTTCATGTGAAAACATAATGCATTGTAAACCGATTCCTAGGATGAGCCCTTCTCGCATGTGACAATGAGAGTCTGGGGAAACCAAGCTCTTTTGGATTTCCAGAGTTCAGAGCACAGCCTTTAGTATGGGAAGGAATACAGGGAAAGCTAGCAAATTCCTCTTGAGCTAGGAGATTCTCTTACACCGTGGAAAGCCAGTGCTAATGCACAAGACCCCACCTGCCTCGTTGAACCTGTACCTGCTGTTCCTGATGACCTCCAAGAATCATCAGACCAATGTATAAATACGGTTTGATCGGGATTCAGATGGAGATGGGCTGAGGATACAGAGGTTGGGTTTTCCTTGAGCAGAGGTTGTTTATAACCCAAGTGAATGTGTTTCACAGATCCTTTCCTTGCCTGGAGCTCAGAGAACAGGAATCTGTTACAGTCCTGTCAAAATGATATTTGCTCAAGCAAGAGCAGCTCATTTTAGCTCTGAATATTTTCTAGTTCAGTCTGCAGTGCATTAATCAAGATGGTGGCCGTCACAGCTGCAGCATCTCCAATTTCAACTCACAGCACTGACAACACGAATCTCTTTGCCAAGGGAGACTTCTTGGTGTGTCCTCTCCTAGAATCATCCAGGCCCTGAAATTTTCACTAAGGGAAGTGCAAACTGCCCCTTGCTTTTATTCTAACATGGCTATAAGCCTCCAGGCAGTTTCCCAGAAGCTGCATTGAAGCAATGTCCTCTCATCAGCTTGCAATACAAGTGGACGAGTGTGATGAGCAAGGATTGCAATTTTTCATTGACATGCTGATCTCACAGTGCTGAGGAACCCACAAAGGCACTCCCCGGCCCACTACTGCTCTCGCACTGCATATTTCTTCTGACCTGAAATTCCCACTTTCCATTCACTGCAGCTTGCTTTACACAAATACAACACCCACCCACCAGCCTCTTCCAGATCATGTGCTCTGCAGCCATAAGGCCACTTTCAGCATAAAAAGGGATGGAGGAAAGCTATCTGGGACTCTTTCCATTGTTCTGGATCTACTGTGAAAAAGGTCAATATCAGAAGGATAAAGCCACCAAGTTGAAAAATCAGCTTTTCATTGCACTGATAAAGAATGAATCAAAATTAAGAAAAATAAAAAAAACAAATCTACGGGGCAGAAATCAGAATGTCTTATCCAGGAAATCTTTACAGTCCCTTCCTCATGTGGGCAAAGCAGATGTTTCTAGAGGTCCTGACTGATGTCACCTTTCAAGTTCATCAGTCAATAACACAGAGTATCCTCAACTGGTCTCAAAACTCAAAAACACTGACTTAGGTGCAATTCTTTCCAGAAAGCACAAGATGTGTTACAGCATACAAAACACCATGTTCACCACAGCACCTTTCAGTCATGGCTATAACAAAAAAAATCTGTGACTAAACTGCCCTACGGACATTCATATTTTACCACTAGACTTCAACAAATTCATTTTTCTTTTTTCCTTATGGAATCACTCTTTTGGGGGAAAGACAGTCCTGTGAAATATTTATTAAGAAGCTGGGGACTTGTGTATGGAGGAAATATTCATTTTGCCCTAGGACACCTGAGGTAGAGCTATTTCATGACAGAATACAAAGCAAGTGCATGGAAAAAAAAAAAAAAAAAGGTCATTTAGCTTTTAAAGGTCAAAGCTCACAGTCTTACCCAGATATTTCAAATTCCTTTGTAGGATTGTAACTTGAAAATATGCTCTTTGAATCAAAACAAATGTGTGTAAGTAGAATATTACTAGATAAACAATCTTCACTTTGAAGAAAATGGAGAAAGTGTCATTACAGCAAATGAAAAGGTGGAAGGATGTGGGGGAGAAGGAGGGTGTAGGGATGTTTCCTGAAGACAGCAAATTTAAAAGTGCCACATCATCTGTTGATCAAATGCCAGCTGCTAGCTGGAACAGAACATGGAGAAGGTGCATGTTCCAACCACAGCCACTTAGCCCGGCTTCAGTTAGATCACAGAAGAATAAAATACTGAGTCCTCAGTGTTTATTTCAGTTTCGAGGAAAATGTTGACGTTACTGAAGTATTACCCTGTTAATATGCAACTAATTCATCCTTACAGCAGCTGCGTATTATTATTCCAATTTAAAGGAAAACAAAACAGACATAGATCAGAATAAATTATTTACCAAAATTACATAAGGCCAGTGACAAAAACAGCATTACACTTCCTATTAGCTCTAGGTTCAATACACTTGGCATATCAGACAAAAACTTGTTAAAGTGTTCACCTTTTCCATTAGTTCACGTAGGTATGATATGAATACTGTACCTTGAAATCAAACCTTACATTCTGTACAGTCTTTGAAAATTAAGAGTCATAAACATATGTTTCCAAAAAGTCACAATCACGGTGAAATTTGAAGCAGTAAGAACAGCTGCCCTTGAAAATTCAGAGCACTGCAGCATTTTTTCTCTTTTTTTTCTTTTGTTTGGCATAAACAGTACATGGCTTAGTATCTTTGCCATATGACCAAGGAGCAATTATAAGACAAAATTTTCATACCAGGGTTTTGTCACCACCAAAGCACTTGTAAATTAATTGTGCTACCAGGAGTTTCCACAAAGGAATTCCTGCCCTGTAATCAAGGGGCATCCAGGTTTTCTGCAAGAAACATGCAAGAGCAATGCTGGGGCATGGAGGGTTGAAAGTAAATAGAGAAAGTACACCTCACCCAGCCATCTCCTCATCAGGACTTTGACATCTCTGAGTAGGGCAAATAAATGCCACACAGACATCCCCCTCCTGAGGGACAAGCAAAATTTCAGAAGTTCAGAAATTGCCTATGGCATGATCATTTTGCACAGCATTTTACACAGAAACAAGGGGAAAGCATCATAACCAAAGAAATCTGCAATCTGCAAAGCTGTCAGGGCAACCAAAATTTGCCAGTGTGAACAAAGTAGTGCAATCAGCCTATGCACATTGGATAACAGCACAGGAGTGTGCCCAGTGCATGTTTCATGCAACCCCAGTACAGCTGCAGACTTTCACTGTCCTATCTACTCTAGACAACAAGGGGAGTAAAAGAAAAAAAGCCCAGGGCCAGCAAGGCTCTTCTGGGTGGGTTCCCATAGCTGCCGCAGGGTTAGGCAGCCTTCATGGCTGTCAAAGTGGTTGAGCTGTCAGGGGGACACCTCATGGTGGACAGCTGCAATACAGCAGGAGAGGCCCAGGGACGAAAGGACACCCCCTGTTCCCAGCAGAGGGCTGGACAAAGGCACGAGGGAGGAGAACAGCAGCCACATGTGCCTCAGCAGTGACCGGCACATCCTGGGCCTTCCCGGCCACAAAGGGGCTGGAAGAGCCCCTCCTCTGGACCCGCATTGGCATCTGTTGGGATGCACTATCTAATGCTTCTAGTGCATACATAAGCCATATGTACTGTAGCTATTTTTGGAGCCCGGTGCTTACAGTCAATGATTGCTCATGCCACATTTGTCAATGGCTATATTTGTGGTTTTGATAGTTCTCTCCCTCTGAAGCAAGACTGCCTTCCCCATCTGTTGTGTACAAGTATTATGAAGCAGAAGGTTTTTGTTTTCCCTGCATATTTTTAATCGAAAAATTGCAAGTAAACATCACATATGGATATGTTGAGACTTAGGCCTTCATATTCATTTCTATAGCAACACACTGATTTTGCATTCAGCTGGGTGTGTAACACAAAATAGAACAGCAACAGTTATTCAATCATAAGCAAACCAGAGCTTACGAGAGCTAACAAGAAAGGTTTTTTTCTTCCCAAATTGGATTAACTGAGGGTATATTTATGTGGTATATTCTGCGAAACTCAACCCTCCCACACTTTGAGCTGTTCTGCCCAAACCATCCAAAAGCTACACAGCTACAGTTGGTACAGCAATGAGCCCGACTTGTGAGCCCTGCTTGGGAAGCAGCACATACTTGTTCAGGCTCAACACACTATGGGTTTCAGTTGCCTCAGCACGCTGGCTGAGCAGTTTGGCTTCTGCCCAGGCTGAGGTATATGGGAACTTTCTGCAAGAGGCTCCTTCACCAACTACCAGAACTAGTGAACTGGAGAGCAGTTCACTAAAAAATAAAAGCTAGGGATCTTGTTTTCACATGTAAAGATTGATACTTCCTGCAAAATAGATTGAAAGATCCCAAAATTACTATAAATGCAATGACCTGCTGCTGTTCTATGTTTTATCTCATTCTGAGAAAATCTGAAAGAATCTAACAAAACTCTACCAAGAACCAGAGGACTCTTCAATAGCAGCTACGTGCTCTTGAATCATGTGCCCCCTGCTTCCCTTTGGAGCTAAATGTTTTTACCATATAGCCCTTGAACTATGCAACTATACAGGATAATTTAAAATAAATAAACAGAGGAGGGAGGTCCAATTCCCTATATTCATGAGGACCTCACTGTGATTTCTGTTACATTCTTACAAAGGCCTCGGAATTTGTTCAAATTATTTTTCCTAAGGTTTTGGGGGGAAACATCAGGAGATACATTCTTTCAAGGTTCTGTCTATAATCACATGCTGCTCTGAAGCATGGGGCCATTCAGAACATTGGGGACTGTAGGTTACATTCACTAGAGGGACATATTGGCTCAGCCTTGCATCACTTCATTGCTAGGCACGGTGCCATCTGAGCATGACCTGGTCAATTTTTTGGTAGACGTGGTGGGGAAAAGAAACTTTTTCATTTCTATAATGAAACCACAATTTAAAACCACAGAGCTTGAAGATTCATCTGGCTCAAACATATCTCCTCACAATTTACAGTGAAAAATTGGAACAAATACTCAGTCTGCAGCTACAGAGCTATGTACAGAAGGCAGTGTTTTCTGTTTGCCAAAATCTGAATGTAATTCGAAGTCAATGACTGTATGACTTTCACCTCTAGAAACATCTTTTTTCACTTTTAGACACAATCTATTTCATATGTGGAAATCAAAAAGGTCTAACAATTTTCCGTTATTTTTATTCCCACATTTTCTAATAAACATTTTAAATAGCCAGTGGCATTTTTTCAGGGTACTAGTCCTTGCTTTCACATTAGATGCTTGTTTTGTTTTACTGGATAGTTAAAATTACTGAATGTTGGACCAGCAGAAGAAGCTACTTGATGCTCTAGGGCTTCCAGAAATATTTGTCAAGCCTGTTATACAAACGTTCCCCATAGCATCTGAGTGGGCAAAACAAGCATAGCACTCATCTGGAGCAAACATGGCCATGTGTTGCACTGTTTACCACTAGCAGAAGCTTGACAGAAAAGCCACAAGGTCATAGTGGGTCATATCGACACGGTTGTTGTCAGTGGGGTGCATGATCCTTCTGTTCTGTTTAGCGTCCAGTTGCGTGTTCAGTGGAGACACAACACTTCAAGAACAGTGTGGCTCAACTAAGAAGAGGCCAGACGAGTCCAAAAAAAGGCGCTTAGAGATTCAAATACATAAAAAAGACAAGATCAAAATATGTAATGAATTGGGTTGCTGTGGTTGAGAAAGGACTGAAAAGAGAGCTGAAAATTGTCTGCAGCTATGCAAAGAGTTTCAGCAAAGAAGGAAGGAATCTTTTTCAGATCTTCTGTAAGTAGGGCACAAAATGAAAGATTCTTCTCAGAGGTTACAGGGTTTACTATATCCTATTCTTAGCCACCCAGCTCACTCCTTTTGCCGCATAGGGACCCTAGGCATCTAACTCGTCTTGTTCCTCGTAGTAGGTAGATGAACACGTAAAAGTTACAACCTACAAAGGCAGCTTTAAGGCACTTAGCACTAATTCCTCAGAGAGAACCTAAGTTGATTCTCAACTTTACAAATAATATTATAAAATAATAAATATTATGAAATAATACAAATGTAAATGTTAACCAGTTTATTTCAGGGAGAAACAGTATTCAAAACATATTTTGAAACTGACTAACATATCAAGTTACTACTTTTTATTTTATGATCTCTAACACAGTGATGCCCTTTGTTGACAATTCTGATTAAGAACAGTTGTCACATATGAGTGAGAGCTACATCTGCTGTAACTGAATCAAGAAAAATATCACAATAGAAGTCTCTAAAAGGTGCTTTTTTCCCTTAGCAGCAAAAGCCTTTACATTTTAAACGTTAATGAGCAGTTAGAAAAACTGTTCTGACATGTAAAATAAAACACAAATTTTAAAAAAGTGTAATCTTTTATTATTTCAGAATCCAGATCAAAGCGATTAACATTACTAAATGGCTGAAGAGAAGATTTAAAGAGGGATCACAAGTAAATTATGGACTAAACTCATCCTTACTAGATCTTATAGGGTTCTCTAAAACAGTGGTCCTACTTCCAAAAGATTGGCTATTCTGAGAAAAGCAAACCTCACGTTACAAGGCTTAAATTCGTTATGCAAGAGCCAGCACACCTCTTGAGTGCTTGACTGCAACCTGAAAAGGTTTGAAAAGCCTTGATCTAATTGGTCTGCTAAGGGCACACTCAAAGCCAGTGGTGCAGACTGCAGGCTTAGGAGAGCCTCCTCAAGTATGCCATGCAGCCAGGACCTCCTGCCTGCTCAGGCATGCCCTTCCTTCCTGCAGGCTGTCAGCACCGAGCAAATACAAGGGGACTTGATACTCCTTAGGTAAGAATACTGCTGAACAGTATTCAAGCCTTACTTTATTCAAAACAAATTGTGTCAAACCAACTTACCCTCCATCATTGTTTTGTCTCAGCAGGTAGAGCTAGGTGTGGCATACCTTAACTTTAGGTAGGATTTAACATAGACTTACGTGGTATTCTCAGAACCAAATTGAGAATAGAAATGTGGTCGAGATAAACTTACTGAAAAGGGTGATCAGAGGTGAAAAGGGAACTCAGAGTAACTGACCGGTGTCAGCTCACTGTCAAATAGGGAGGACACATCAAACGTGTCCCTGCAAAAACCTGTCCTGAGTGCAATTACTTTATACCACTATTGGTCATACAGAGCAGGAAGCATTCTATGGACAGATCTGTGAATGACTCAAAGCTTGAGGGGTTACGATGACTGTGCAGAAAAGGAGTAGGATTCAAAATTATCTTGATAAATTAGACAAATTATTTTAAATCAGAAAGATTGAAGTGCACAATAAAGTGGAAAGTAGTACATATATGGAGGAACAATCACATGCATATACATGCAAAATCAGTTAAGCATCACAAACTGAAAATGAGTGAAGATAACAGTATGATAAAAAAGGCAAATATCATTTTGCGACATTGTATGCAAGACACAGCAGCTGATATTCTGCTTAATTTAGTGCTGGCAAGGCATTAGCTGGAGTATTTCATCTTGTTTCCAATACAGACTTGGAGAAAGACAGATTATTTAGAGACAGTTCAGAGGAGAGCAGCAAAAGTTACAAAAAGCAGGGAAAACAACAGCCAAGAAAAAATGCTGAAAGAAAGGGGCTTAATTAGTCTACAAAGAACATGGAGTCGGATCACCAAAGCAGTCTACAAATACATAAAATATTGCAGAGACGAGAATAATGATGAAAAGTTCCCCGTGTCCATTGCATGATGTGACTCAGAAAAATATTTATTTGCAAACTTAAGATAGATATTTGAGAAAGCTTCCTAATTATAAAAAATTATAATTAAAAACCTCTAGTAAGCGACATTCCTCAGAGAGACGGTTTTGGTTCTGAGAAATTGTTTGCTAAATATCTTTAGGTGAGATGACCTTAGTTCACTCGTCCTTGTCTCAGAGCAAATGAATATACTCATTGACTTCCCAAATTTCCTTCAGTTAACATTTCTGATGATAAGCAAAAACAAACCTACAACAGCCCATAAAAATGCAGAAATAGTAAATAAATACATCTAGATCATTTTAGAAAACTTTATTTGTGTGGAAGAGGTTTATTGTAAAAATAAACTCAGTCATCATTGATGTAAAGCGCTTAATCCTTTTTAATTTCCTTAGATATTGTAAATATGTTGCTGTGAATTATTATCTAAGTAAGTGACATATAAAGAAATATGTAAAGAGGCAAGATTCATTTTCTGTCTTTAAACAATACATCACAGGAGAGGAAAGTCCTCCCAACATCCTTTTCAGTTCTGTCAGTTCAGAACTGTGAAGCTATAGGAGCATTTAGGAGCATACTTAACTAGAGATGCAGAATACATCTTTCAAAAAAAACCTGAAGTTCCAGGCAAGAGGAGATTTTCAACATTTCCACAAACTCAGAAATGCTGAAATAGGAAGCTATCTCATTTCAGGAACACCTTGACCCTGCTGCTGCTCTGATAAATTGTCATGCAGATTTCCTCGGAAACTGCATCTGGTGGCATGCAGGTTTCCCTAACTCAGATGTCCTGGATCCAGCATCAATAATTTCAGGCCCAGAATTTCAGCTCTGCAGCAGAGCGCCTGCAAGCCCGTAGCTGGAATGCCAGCAGCCAAACAGTGGCAGGCATTCAGCTCTTGGAGCCTCAGCTCCTCACCTACATAGAGAGCCAGGAAAGCCTGCCATGGCTGGCTGTCCCAAAGCCACGGTGCCTGCCTCTTCAGCTCCAGAGTAAAGCTACAAGATAGATTTTCACAGGGCTGGGAAAAGAAGGAAAATCTGCCAGGTATTTAGACAGGTTCTTTCAGAAACCCCTTTTGGATTTTGGGGAAAATTGCTCAACAGAGGATATTTCAAAAGAGACATTTTTTGCATAAAATAATCTACTTTCTGATCAGATGAATTAGAGAGTAGTAAAAATGTACGAGAACATATAGAGAGAAACAAATCTGATTGTGAAATGAGTGCCCAGCATATGCTGTACTTTTCTATTTCAAATATAAGTAAAAATAAAGGAAACCTTTAGCACAACCCAAGGTAAAGGGCAGCAGCAGAACCAATTTTAGAAGTAATTGGTTTTCAAATCAAACTCACACAATGAGCATATGGATTTTGATTCCACAGGAAGAAGATACGAAGTTTGAAAAGATTCTGTCAAATACAGCTGTGCACTAAGCTGAAACTCACGTGCTGTATATATTTTTATCTTGAAGGTCTATTAATGGGAAGAAATGGTACAAGTCAAAATTCTGAAGTGCTGGCAGGTGGTTACTTTAAAGCCAGCTGTGGATGTTTCACAAGTTAGCTTTAGCTGTGCACCATTTTCTTTCAAAATAACTTCAGTGTGGAATAAAGTTTGGGAAGGTTTGTACTAGCTTCCATGTTTTGCAGGAGTTAGTTATTTGAGTTTTAGACTGTAGGCTGGAAATCACTACTGGAACCTTCTAAGAGCCACATCTCATTTCTTAGACCAAATTGATAGAAAAATATGTCCAAAAAAAAAGATGGTAAATATCAGGCTGGATCTTGAAGGCCTTATTTACTTTTGAAACCTTTATTTACTTTAAACCTAAGCCCTTTTCAAGATTCCCTCAGGGAATAGTAGGATTTTTGCATAAGTAGGAAATTTGGGAATTTGCCCAAACACAGGGCAGCTGGGGAGACAGGAGGAGAAGTAGTAATAACATTAAATTACACTAAATGAGGGTTTCTCAATACAGGAAGGAGAAAGCCATTTGAAGGGAGATGTTGGAATGATCCAGCACATAACAAGCATTCTCACACCTGATGAGAGTTTTTCAAACTTTTTGGTATTTCCATACATCCAGAAAAGTTGCTATCATCATGAGGACACAATCATAAGGAATGGAAGAATTCTATTTATTTGCTCATCCTTCTTTCTAGAAAGTCTCTCAGCACAGCTGTCCCAAGTGAACTGCCACAAGTCTCCCTAACCTTTGTGTGTGTGAATGGCTGCAGAAATAAGGAAAGTCTGGAAGAGGTTAAAAAAGCTAGGGGTGTTAATGGGTAAAAAAATCAGTGACAGGCAGAGCATACTCCAATGAGAATATAAAGATGTGACTTGTGGCATATGTGAGAGAGAATAAGGACTGAGGGGTATAAACACTGTGTGGAGGGCAGTATCCCCCCAGGGCTGAACTGACAGGGAGTTGTTGGTGGGAGCTTTCACCTCCCTCAGCTGCCCAGGTCAGCAGCTCTTGGCTGGGACATCCCCTATGTGGAAGCAAGACATAAAAAATTTGGGAAAAGTTGTCACAGGACTTGGGAAGAGTCTCCCACAGAGGTGGGAGAGAGGTTTAAGACTTAAATTTATGCCAGTTTGTACCCATGTGACTGCCATAATTCTCCTCTTCTGCTGGAACTAACTGTGGCTACAGCAAGTCAAGACCTGGGACTGGAACCAGCTGTGTTTGCTCGGTTGTGTTCGGAGGAAGGACTCGTGATGCTTACCCTGATGTGCACTCAGTGAAAACTCAGGGCCCATTCCCCTTTTCCCAGTGTTGTCCACAGGTTTGCTGCCAATCTGTAATGCAAGACAAATAACTACAGCCACTGCATAGCTTTGGAGACTGAATGGTTCCACTGTGAATATGTTTGTTCCCTCAACATTGTAAGGGTAACACTGTAATATAAATATGTCCCTTAAAAAGGGGCTTCCTGGCAGACATTAACTGACCTTTTGCACTGCCAAAGGCCCAGCTAGTGGAGGCATCTCCCACATAAATATCATAAATACCCATCCAGAGGAGGACCTCATCCCTCTTGTGAATATATCAAAGACAACATGCATTTCACTGCGTGTAAGCATGCATGTCCAGGACTGGGTGTAAGGAGATCTGGAAAGTGTAGCTACAGAGGAGATAGGTTAGAAAATACAAACAAACAAAAAAAACCCACACAAAACAAACAAACAAACAAAAAAAAACCCCAAAAATAAAATAAAAGAAAAAAATCAAGCTCCTGGAAAGAGCAAAGAAGCAAAGCTGCCAAAAAGCACCCAAGCTGACAAGGTCGGTCAGGCTTTGGTCATTTTGCATTCCAGCTTCTCTTTAGCTCATCATATTTGCTGGTCTCTATTACACACTGTCTCCAGCTTTCATTTTCACTATTCTTCACATGTCATAAATTGCTTTTCTCCCTGTCCTTCACCACAGCAACAGCATCTCCCCTCACCTCTGCTGCTGTCACCTACTGACAGACTTAGGCTGTCGGGCCATGGCTTTCTCAGAGAACTTTTCTCCAATGCATTTATTCTGCACTCACTTTGGGAAGTGACAATGCTCATGTTCCCAGCCAGCTGTGACCTCTTCTCCCCTGGAGCTTTTCAACAGATTTCTCCAAGGTACAGCCCCTGCAGAGACAAGGAATTTTGTATTGAGGAATATGTCCATAAGCCTAAAAGGCCCTTGTGCATTTCTTACATGAATTTGGAGGCATTACTAAGTTACATCACGGTAGCTCTGGTCCTGTAGATGCAGTGCTTGATTTGGGTTGGTTTTATTCAGACTTCATTAGGATGATGTGAAACAAGAGCTCAAAACCTTCTTTGAATCTCTCTCTTTCTCTCTCTGCCAATTTTATTTTTCTTCTTTACTTGTTAGGATATAAAATACATCTTAGCATAACAGTATTAGTAGAGCTTCAAAGAGTCATTACACTGTTGCAGGAAAAGATCCTTGTACTGACATCTGTGTTCAGAAAGTGAACCTGACAGGAGCGTCAGCCCTGATACTGATTCCTGATGCCCAGCACCTTTCAAGTGATTTACCTCACTGCCAAGCCAATACAAAATTATCCAATAGTCATCTTTGCATTCCATTTGCACTCATGTAAGTCACGACACACTTGACACTGAAGGAGAGGCTGTTTCATGGGAAGTTTGTTAATGTGACCAAATTATCTTTTTGAAATCCTCGTGTTGACCACTTTGACCCTGTTACTGTCTGAAATTCAATGCAGTAGTAGCAAAGCTTGAAATTACATTAAGAAAATGTCAATAGTGAAATGCTTATTTGTAAATTGAAGTAAGAAAGCATTATAATTTAAAAATTACTAGATTTATGTGACATTTTGACCTTGCTACATTCCAGAAAAAATATAATGCAGCATTTAGATTATTTGCTTCTCGGTCTTTTTAAAATATTGTCCTGGTTCCGGCTGGGACAGAGTTAACTTTCTCCCCAGTAGCTTGGGGGTGTGCTGTGTTTTGGGTTTGGTATGAAAGGAGCGTTGATGGCCCATTGATGCTTTGGCTGTTGCTGGGGGATGCTCGCACGGGGCGGGGCGAGCCCAGCCGGGGTGGTGGACCCAGCTGGCCAATGGGGTATTCTATACCATGTGACATCATGCTCAGTATAAAAACCAGGTGTGTGGGGGGCTCGCCCCCCGTTCGTGACACGCGGTCGGTGGTCGGTGAGCAGTTGCATTGTGTATCGCCTGCTTTGTACATTCTGTTATTGTTGTTGTCCTCACTGTTACTATTACTGTTCTATTTTGTTTTATTCCAATTATTAAACTGTTTTATCTCAACCCGGGGGTTTTCCTCCTTGTGCTCTCCCGATTCTCTCCCCCATCCCACCGGGGGCGGGGTGAGTGAGCGGCTGCGTGGGATTAAACCACGACAAATATATTTATAGTACTTCTGCTCAAAATCTCTATACCTCCTTAAGTCAAAGGTACTCATTCCAGCCAGTGTGGATATTGCAGCTTTTCTAGTCCAAACACAAAGAAGGAAGGCTGGTAAACACAGCCTGTAATTTTACAGACTACTATTATTGCAATTTATTTTTCCTATACCACTGCATACAATGGTGCACAGGCTAGAACATGCAAAGACAAAGGGAAATTACTGTCCCTACACCAAAGACCTAACACGGTAAAGAGAAGGGTTTCTTGTGAAAATTGCTGGATTCTTTTAAAATTAACAATTCATGTTCCTACTATAAACTCACTAACCATGCTCATCCTAAAAATCACATATGATGTCATCTTTCATCTCACATAAAATTAGTCATTCATCCCTTTGACACTGGACAGTCAGGAACTAGAGATGGTTACTAAACTTACCAAAAGTATATTCCTAACCTTCCAGAAAAACAGCCTTGTCTGGATATGAGAATATTTAAAAGATGAGAATTATCAAGTCTCTTTCCCAGAACATGAAATCTGAGATTGTAATAATGTATTTCATCCTGTGACATTAGAACACTATCAAAGTATTGCAGAGCTATTGTAATGGACCATTTCAAAAGTGCTGAGGTTCTTAAAGATGAAGAAAGTTCCCAGGTAAGTGTTCAAAAAAAACCCCAAAGCTGTATACCAGCATCCTTGATTTTGGTGGAACATAGACTCCAAAGCAGTTTTCAAAGGCCCAGAAAGTATCTGCCTACAGCTTTAAGCACCAGATTTTTAAAAAAGTCTACCCCTAGAGTTCATACCTCTTTCCATTTAAATCAGAATAAGCCTACTTAGAAAAAACAGGCACAAGTCTCCAACAGGGCACTATTTTTAGGTAGGTTTCATTTTGCCAGATTTGAACTTCAGTGTATAGTCACCATTTTCCTCAAACAATATGTCAGAGGTGACAGGCTTGCAGATTTCAGGATTTGCTTTTATTCTGAAATATGTCGGTATAAATCACAAATATCTCCACTGACTTCATTGTAATTCCAAGAGTAAAGGACTGGAGAACTGAGCTCTTGATATTTACTCACAACAGGCTCTATTAAATTCTGTGTGTTTGTAAAAGAGACCAAATTGTTCATAAGGATAGGAGCAGAACAAGTAGAAATGAACAAGTGCAGAAGCATTCCAGGTGACACACAGACAGTCATTCCTCATTTTGCAAATTATTGTCACAGAATGAGTGGGGAAAACTGCAAAAAGAAAATCATTTTCTTAAGCTTAAATATAAAATTATTGAGGGAATAATTCAGGTTATCAGTTAACTAGAAGACACATAGATGTAATAACTTTTGACAAAACTGATATAAGTTACTGACTTAAATGTAATGAATACTGTATACTCAAAGTAAAATTGAAGAGATCTAGCTGCTATAAATTAACATTAATTTAGCAATATATATGGACTAGTTGCTCAAACTAAAAGATTTCCTATCAAAGGCCAAAACATGGGGTATAGAAGAGAGCAATCTAGTTGACTGAGGTGGCATGAGATGGCCAGAAGAGATTCCTTTTTGCCAAGGAACTTTAAACAGACACATCTTCATCGACATAGACAGTAGGATTGAATGCACCTCAGCAAATCTGCAGATGACACCAAGCTGAGTGGTGCAGTCGACACGCCTGAGGGATGGGATGCCATCCAGAGGGACCTGGACAAGCTCCTCCAATTGGATCTCAACACTTGGTGTTGTATGTTTCTGATACTTTTTACTGATGGCAGGGAGCTTTGATAAACAGGTAGTGAAGAGCTGCATTAGCCAAGATCCTGCTCCCATCCAGTGCCATTGAACGGCTGCAAGATTCACTTCTGTTCACTCCACACTGGGAGAGATTTTGGCAGTTGGCAAATGCCATTCCCTGCCACCCTACAAAATGTTTTAGCAATGAGTAAACATGAAAAAAATCATACTGTATTATAAGAAATAAAGGAAGAGAAGGCAAGGGGAAAAGAATGATGATGATCATGATCATGATCACGATGGTGATTACTGTGACTATTATTATTAATGATAGTGAAATTTAGTAATAAATATTCCAGAGTATTAGTAAAGTAATGTCACTCTGTAAATGACAATAAAAACAATACAGTGGTTCCATGGCTACTTTTGACCAACAGTATCTTCTCCAGTCCTGCTTGGTTTTCAATTTTCAACTGCCCTCTTTTATCACCCCTATCCAGATGCTGAGAGTAAAGGTGGGCCCATTCTTTTCCTGTAATAAAGATTTTTTCAGGATAATTTGTACTCTCAGAGCTCTGCAAACATGTTTTCCGGTGTAATTGTGACACCCATGAAAACACCTTTTTTTTTCCCTTTACAGAAATGATTTGTGGAGCTGCCATTGACTGGAACTCTGTTGGTAATTCTGTCAGTGATACATAGGAAGAAATATGACACTCAGCTCTGTATTTCCATTGCTATC
This sequence comes from Fulmarus glacialis, assembly GCF_000690835.1. Lineage (NCBI taxonomy): Eukaryota > Metazoa > Chordata > Aves > Procellariiformes > Procellariidae > Fulmarus > Fulmarus glacialis. Next base: position 15,030 of record NW_009226130.1, on the reverse strand, counting down.
AAGAATAAAGTAGCAACAAAAAAAAAGTTTCTAAAATCACAGAAAAATGATTGAATAGCTTCAGGAAAGTAACTTTTTGAACAGAAGTGCCAGATTTACATTCACTTTTCAAAGCAGAGCAAGAGCATCCTTTCAAACACTGGACAGGTCTACCTTTTAAACCCAGTATTTCAGAAGCTGTGATCTTCATATCTGCCTGATTCAAGATTCAGGTTTCTGTGTTGCTTCTGCAACTGGTAAAGTCTTCATGTGTTCTGTTGCAAACTACAAGCTTCACACATGTCCATCACCTGTTGAACTTGAAAAGTGCACGTTAACCTTCAGAACATGCTAGTACCACTGAAAGGCATATTTGGAAATTACAAAAAGAAAAAAAAACACCTTTGAAACTATACTTTGAAACTATAATCTTTTTTAAACATTACTTCAAAAAAAATAGGTTTGATCCTGCCAACAAGAATTCAATTAGGATATTTCACAGGTAATGACTTTTTATTTCTTAGTTCAACCATCCATAAAATGGAATCCTCTCTGTGATTACTGAAGCATTTTTAATTGGGCTTTTCCTTACAACTAAGCAGAAGGCCCATAGAGTAAGAAATGAACTCAAAAGTCTGTTATATCCTCCAGCTTTAGAGGGAATTATTGTCATGACGTCAGCATGGAACTGTCCCTCACTTCCAGAAAGAGACTGTTCAGACCATGCAGTTTGTGACTAGTGAACAGGGAAACATCACTTCTATTAAGCAAGCTTCTCCTATGCCATAGGATGGCTCACAATCCTGTGTGATGGGCATGTCCACTGCACATTGGCCAAAGAAGGGTAGTGTTGCAAGGCAACGCTGCTTGCCTTGAATGAGAGAGAAAGCTGAGAAGAGATGCCCCAACAGAAACAGCAACTGAAAGTAAGTTTATCCCAAGACCTATCAGAAACCCCGCAATATGTGACAGCCTTTCTGATAGGTGATAGTGAGTGGTTTAAGCTGTTGAGATTTCTTGGTTAACTGATATCTACTCATGGTCTGATGGGGAATACTGTTTGAAATGGTATTGTCTCTCAAAGCATCACTTGTCCTCAGAAAGTTCCTACTGATTCACTTAAGAGTCTTTGTCAAAGGTTCCCATAATGATAGTGATAGCTTTTATCCAAGCAACGAAGACCAAGAACAAGCCACGTACCAAAGTTTGCCAGTGCATCCAGTCAGTAACAGTAAGCAGATCCAAAACAGAAACATCAAAATCCATGAGTCCCCATCTAGAATATAATGCACAACTGGGCTGTGTCTGACCCTAATCACTGCCTCTGTCACTGATCCTGGCCTGGACTGGCTGCTCCGCATCCCACCTCCTTTTCAGTGAGGTCCCTGCTCCCATCTGCCGTGTTACCTTGTTCGGCTCCCAGCTCACCTTCCCTTATGGAGCAGCTGGCCCTTGCTGCACGCTGGCAGAAACAAGGTGGGTGAAACTGAGCAGACGATAAACACCAAAATTGCTTCACCAGACTAAAAAGGACAGACATAGACAGTCACCAAAGGGGATGCAGTCTGATGTCTTAATCCGCACTTACAAACATCCTCAAAAGACAGGTCTGGGAACCTTCATCCACCTAGTGGATGAAGGGAAGCCGGTAGATGTCGTTTTTCTGGATTTTGGTAAAGCTTTTGATACTGTCCCTCACAGCATCCTTCTGAACAAGTTGTCCAACTGAGATGAGCAGGTACACGCTGCACTGGGTGAAGAACTGGCTGAACGGCAGGGCTCAACAGGTGGTATTGAATGGAGCTACATCTGGCTGGTGACCAGTCACCAGCAGTGTTCCTCAGGGCTCAATTCTAGGGCCAGTTCTGTTCAATATATTTGTCAATGATCTGGATGCAGGAGTTGAACACACCGTTAGCAAGTTTGCTGACAACACCAAACTGGGAGGTGTTGTTGACTCTCTCATGGGAAAAGAGACCTTGCAGAGGGATCTAGGTAGATTGAAGCATTGGGCAATCATCAATGGCATGAAATTTAACAAGAACAAATCCTGGATTCTGCACCTAGGATTGAGTAACACCAGGCATAAGTATAAATTGGGAGAGGAGTGGCTGGAGAGCAGCCCAGCAGAAAGGGATCTGGGGTGCTGGTTGACAGCAGGCTCAATATGAGTCAGCAGTGTGTCCGGGCAGCCAAAAGAGCAAACCAGATCCGGGGGTGCTTCAGTCACAGCATAGCCAGCCGGTCAAAAGAGGTGATTGTCCTGCTATATTCAGCATTGGTGTGGCCTCACCTTGAGTGCTGTGTGCAGTTCTGGGCCCCACAATTTAAGAAGGATGTTCTTGTTCTTCAAGAAGGTACTTAAATGCATCCAGAGGGGCAACCGCATTGCTCTCTACAGCTTCCCGCAGAGGGGAAGTGGAGAAGGAGGTGCTGATCTCTTCCCCCTGGTATCCAGTGACAGGACGTGTGGGAATGGCTCAAAGCTGCATCAGGGGAGATTCAGACTTGACATGAGGACACATTTCTTTACTGAGAGGGTGGTCAAACACTGGAACAGGCTTCCTAGAGAGGTGGTTGATGCCCAAAGCCTGTCAGTGTTTAAGAGACATTTGGACAATGTCCTTAATACCATGGTTTAACTTTTGGTTAGCCCTGAAGTGGTCAAGAAGTTGGACTAGATGATCATTGTAGGTCTGTTCCAACTGGAATTATTCTATTTCTATTTCTAAAATTACTGACTACACACTAAAAATTACAGATTCAACATTGGTTTTATGGGTCATCATAATGGTCAAGCATTGGTTTTACGGGTCATCATAATCTTCCTCAGACACCACATATGGTTAACTGCTTTTTGTCCAAGAAAACAGTTTCTCATCTATGTCTCTGCCCTAGGAGATAAATGAGCTGCTTGGCTGTCCCTACACTAACATCTCTCATACATCACTTCTACAAGACATCTTTCCCTCCAAATTGTCTAGTTTTTTACTACAAGCTAAACTCAAGGCATGTCGTCAACCTATAGCTAGGTTGGCAGATAGCTATTTCTGAATGGGTATTTTACGTATGTATGTATGTCTTCATCAATGACATAGACAGTGGGATCAAGTGCACCCTCAACACGTTTGCAGACGACACCTAGCTGAGTGGTGCAGTCAACATGCCTGAGGGATGGGATGCCATCCAGAGGGACCTGGACAAGCTCAAGAAGTGGGCCCGTGTGAACCTCATGAGGTTCAACAAGGCCAAGGGCAAGGTCCTGCACCTAGGTCAGGGCAACCCCCGGTATCAATACAGGCTGGGGAATGAAGGGATTGAGAGCAACCCTGTCAAGAAGGCCTTGGGGGTACTGGTGGATGAAAAGCTGGACATGAGCTGACAATGTGCGTTCGCAGCCCAGGCGGCCAACCATATCCTGGGCTGCATCAAAAGAAGCGTGGCCAGCAGGTCGAGGGAGGTGATTCTGCCCTTCTACTCTGCTCTGGTGAGACCCCACCTGGAGTACTGCATCCAGCTCTGGAGTCCTCAGTACAGGAAAGACACGTAGACCTTTTGGAGCACATCCAGAGGAGGGCCACGAAAACAGTCAGAAGGATGGAACACCTCTCCTATGAAGAAAGGCTGAGAGAGTTGGCGTTATTCAGCCTGGAGAAGAGAAGGCTTTGAGACCTTACTGCAGCCTTCAATACTTAAAGTACGTATACTTACTTATAAGAAAGACGGGGACAGACTTTTTAGCAGGGCCTGTTGTGACAGGAAAAGGGGGAATGGTTTTAAACTCAAAGAGGGTAGATTTAAACTAGATCTAAGGAAGAAATTTTTTACAATGAGGGTGGTGAAACACTGGAACAGATTGCCCAGAGAGATGGTAGATGCCCCATCCCTGGAAACGTTCAAGGGCAGGCTGGATGGGGCTCTGAGCAACCTGATCTAGTTGAAGATGTCCCTGCCCACAGCAGGGGGGTTGGACTAGATGACCTTTAAAGTTCCCTTCCAATCCAAACTGTTCTATGATTCTATGATTCTATGATTCTATGTATGTGTGTATTTATACATTCTGTATCTTTTATTTCTGTATGTATGTGTTTCTAGGGATTGTGTGCCTAAAAGATTATCTTTATTTTCTAGCTACATCAGTTGATCTAAGAGTTACCACCTCTTGCCCTACAAACACTGCCTTGCCTGATGTCTAACTGCCTTTATTGCTTCTAACAAATTTCTGTTAGAAGATTAGGAAGGAGGATTTCACACATATTTCCAGACAGCAAAAACAGGGTGCAGACTAATTAAGGGATTAGCTCTTGATTCAGAAAAGAAATTTAGCTCTAATCAGTTATAACACTGGTTAGAAGTTATATTGATGGGATAGTTTCCTCAGTGTAGTCTCTCTTCCCGACCTCCAGTTGAAACACCCCATACAGATCATGGTATCCCCTTAAGTGTTACTAAATTCTGCATAAGCATGAAAGTCTTTCTTCATCAATAAGGATATAAATTAAACTCTTCCATTGCTAAAGCAAACTGCAATACACACAGAGTATATGCCATGATTACGAAGAAATGAAAATGCTGTCTCCAATCATTTTTTAAAGACCTAATGTTATTCTGAGATAGTTTCATCTTCATTCCCTAAATATTCAGGAACTGCAGCAACAGCTGTAAGTGAAGGTCTGTGGAGCTGTCCTCTCCTATAGTTCATGCTAAGGTGTCCAACTATCTTTGCAACAAGTTCACAGTAGGGTTAAATTCAGTCATTTGATTTTAATCAGTCAGAAAGTCTGGTGTCAAAAAACAGTACAAAGTTAAAGCTGAAACTGAGTGTACTTGCTTTGCTTTCCCTTCTAGAGACAATATTAAAAGGTGAGATAAACATGACATAGTCATATTAAGTATAGCTTGGTTCATCTGCATCACTAAGAGCCACGCAAGTTATAAACCTGTTAGGGGATTATGGTGACCTGGTAATACAGATAAATCTGTAGGGGCACCCAGTGAAAAATTTCCCAGTGTATGGATGTTTTTGCAAAATTAGCCATTCCAGGACATATGAAGACATGCTTAGTGACCTCCTATCTTTCTCCAAGCAGATAATGTTCTTCATTACCAATGTCCCTCAAACTGTATTAAGCAAATCACGGATAATTGATCACATAACCATCTATGGGATAATAAGATAATGAGAATTTCAAAAGAGCAATTGGAAGAGATTGTTGCCTAGCCACTGTCAAGGTAAACGTAACAGAATGAGACAGCACATATTGTATTTGACACGACTCTATAGTGAAGTCATCAGAAAAGTGGCCACCAGGGCAAATGTCGGGCAGCAGAGCAGTTACTGCTTATCTTTACCTGATGCTCATGGTGCTCTGAAAAGACTTTAGAACAGGTAGGTATCAAATACAAAAGAATTTCCTCAACTTGTAATAGTTCCAGGAAGAAATATGAGATACAGAAGGTTTAACTTCGGGGCTTATTTTATTATACTGTGACACTATGTAATCTGAAAACAGCTCCTGCCCTGTTGACCTGCCAAACAGGAAGGCACAGGCACAAGCCCTGACTGTTTGTTGGGCAAGTTCCCCAGCGGCACCTCTTCATCTACTTCTGAGCATCTCTTTAGTGCCAAAGAATTTCCCTGTCTGCAACAACATGATGGGGACTGACATACTGATGAAGCAACACCTTTAAGGTCCAATACAAAAATGACAGTGAGCAGAGCTGGAATAATCCTTTTACAGTTCTGTTGGTTTTACTGATACACACTACGACAGGATCTCACTCAATATGCCGAGGCTGTCACTGAGTAAATAAAATTTAGGCTTGATACAATCAAAGTTCCAAATGCAGTCCACACTGCTGTACAAGTCAGTCATTTGGATTCCCAGGGGTCAGACAGCTGACCTTCTTATGGAGTCAAAAGTCCATATTGTTTCCAACTTCAAATGTGCTCTAACTTCAAATTGTTAGAGGAAAAAAAAAATTCTCAGCAGTGCACAGTGTTTACCAAAAGCTGCTTGCAAAGGGCAACAGTCAGTCCTTCTGAGTTCATATTGTAGAATTATTTGTCTCTTGTATTAAGAAACCTGCAGGAAAAATTGCTATTAAAGGCTTCATATCTCCTAGGATTCATAAGTCTTGTTTGGATGATTCTCTTGGGTTTTTTAGTCCCCAAAAATATCTAAGTTAATGACTGTCAAGACTAGTGCACTGGTAGTGTCAGTAGCCTTGAGAATTTCAGTAAATATCTTATGTGAATATTTAAACTACATTCCTAAAAAAAAAGAAAAAAGAAAAACCCTTAAAAAACCAAACCACCTTTCATGTATTTTCATCATCACAGGCCATGTATTAATTGCTGTGATCTGTACAATTACTTGTTATTTTGTTAAATTGTATTTAAATTTTATTTATTGCTTTTATGCATGGTTGCCTTTCTCAGGCTGCTTTACCCAATTAGCCTGTTCTTGAACATGTACACTCTTAGCTTACTGACAATTAAAGCTTCTCGTTGCGGAAAATAAATTGCACACTTATCTACCACTTTCCAGGAAATTAAAACAAGTCAGACAATGAACCTGATAGATCCCTGGAAGGGATTTCCCTGGCTATACAAAATTTTTTTCACAGGGAAGTTAAGTATCCTCTTTGCTTTAATGCCATTTGTGCTCAAAGACACTGAACTAAAATATAATGATCCTTTTTTTCCCTCAAGGTGATTGCCCTGTCAGCAATCCACAAGCTGATGCACAAGTTAGCATAACTTATCTATTGTTAAAATGACCACAGTACGGTACATGGTCTTAACCTTTGTAACAATTCCCCCTCTTAGAACGGGGTGGATGCATGCTCTCATAATTACACAATCCATGGAGTAGCTCAGCCTGCTGCAAGGAAACCATTATGTAGAATGCCTTTATTCCCATGTCTTAGAATGTAAGTAAACACGGCTTCAGTAGAAGCTTAATGTTTATTTCACCTTCATCTGCTTCTAAATAAGGATGATCAAAAATAACTCTCTCCTTAAAAGTGCCTATTCACTATTCTTCCAGTGCAGAATGTAAGACCACCAAGTGAAGCTAGGAGGAAGAGGATTCAAAACAAACAAAAAGAGGTCTCCTTGCTGCCAGAGGTAGTATCATTCTGGAAGTCCCTACCAATGTATGCTGTCATGCAAAACTTGTATTGGGGTTCAACAGAAGAGTGAGCAAGCACTTTAAAGAGACCTCCTTTAAAGACTTCTAGATAGACAAACCACATCAGATTCACAAAGTTCCCCTCAGAAGAAAAAGTATGAGGCTTGGGAGCATAGCTGGGAAAAATACAAAGTATATTTGCCCTGTTACTATTTTTCCTGTGCTCAGTGGCTACTGTTGTAGAAGGATATGGCACTGGCAGGAGTTCAAGTACAGCTCTTATGTTCTAGCCCTGAGGATATTGAACAGTGCAGGACTCAGAGTTGAGTCCCTGCACTGTTTCTCTGCACTTGATCTCTCTCCACTTTGACAGTGGATGCTACACTAACAGTCAAAGGATAGCTTTGCAAACACAGGAGCATAGAGATTAAAAAGCTTGATCTGGACTATGCCTACATACTTTGTAAGGGTATCAGATGACAGTACCAAAATACTACTATATTGTTACCAATATGACACCTATTGCTTTTCCCCTGCTGAAAATCCTTTTGTGTTCATTCTTAGCAGACTCATGTTGACTGTTTTCCTTGGTTTCTTCCAGATTGAAATTTGGGAGGGCGGGGGGGGCATTTTCTACAGACTTTTTCCCTGGGAATTGAAGATAATGGCAGTTGATTTTCAGTTCTTCCTTTACTTTCATTTTTAAAGATAGATAATACATTTGTTCTTGTTCATTCTTCCATCACCTCATTAAACCTTTACTGGTCCTCAAAGATAATTACTGCTTGCTCTAAGACTGCTGTGGGCACTTCTTCAAGGAGGACAAAGCTCTGTAGTTTCATGTCAAGCTGATTTGAGAAAACCTGACTTACCTAGAGACTAATTCATTCTTTTCCTCTAACACACTGATGTGTTATCCCTTGAAGATTATGCTAGCTTTCCGATTGTGGTTGATGTCTTTGGTAAAGTTCACTATCAAAAGATACTAACTTTGGCCTTTTCAACTTCATGTACAACTTCTTCTCTTTTTGGCAGTCAACCTACTCTTCCTTGTTATTCTGTTTACTGCTAATACACTAATAAAATTACGCCATGGTACCCTGGTAGTTTTGCGGTTGTTTTGTATTTTGTTTTTTCTTAAGCTTATGCTGTACTTCCATCCTCACACTTACTCATCTAACCTGGTTTCCAGTTCCCGTACATTTTCCTCCTGGTCCTGAAGTCAAGGAAGTTGTGTTTTTAAAACACCTTTTATCTTTCCTCTGTAATGGGATGCTTTTCACTTGTTCATTTTTGAATGAAAGTAGGTATGGCAACTGTGAATTCAGCATTGTCTGTATGTGTGAGTCATATTCTAAGCATGACCACAAGATAGTAAGCCTCAGAAAATCCAAGGACTTCCCCATCCCGTATCTGGACCTCTGTAGGGCTTACGTTGGAGCTAGGCACCAACGTGCTCAGATAGATGTGCTGGCAAAAAGTGCATCACAGAGTAGCAGATACCTGGGGAGCTTCTGTATCACAGGAAGATGCAGCAATATGCTTGGGCCTTTCCAATAGTGGGTGGGTACTCATCAGAAGTCTTGTGCATCACTGTATCCTATATAGATGACTCAAATCTTTCTTTCAGTCTGACACGCGGTCTCAAGTAACAATAACCACTCATTGCTTTTGCTGATTTTCAAGTGCAAAATTTTTTCACTGATAGATAGGGTCAAATAGTTGAGAGAATTCAATACTTCATAAATATTCTTTATCTGGAAAACTTATTTTTCTTCCACCTGAAAGACAGAGAATCTTCACCCACGATCATGCACAATAAATACTGTCACTGTATACTTACAAGAAAAAGGTTAAAGTACTTTCCAAACTGTCTTATTGATATTGTATTTCTACACTAGAAAGGAAAGGAAGTAGGATCTTAGACTGTCTGGGCTGAACCTTCCTTAAATTAGTACCGCACAGTAAGAAAAGACATTAACTCTACATTACAAAAATGACTGCATCATTCATCATAGATCACCAAGGTTTGGAGTTTTCAAGGTTTCCGTACTAAAAATACAACAATTTAATTAGGATTATAAACTGTGCAATGCTTTACTGCCATCTATTTAATATAAAAATGTCCAGATTTTGGTATGATAAATATCCATTCCTCTTCTAATATCCAAAAGCATCCATCGCTGATCATCTGTCTCTGTGCAAACTGTGACAGAATTTCTAATATAAACCATTATTATTGGGATGATTAAGTACAAGGAGTTGAATCATGCTCTCTGTGCAGTGGTGTAAATGCAGAGTAACACCACTAGCTTGCATAGCATTACCCTACATTTACATTAGGATGCAACATGTATTCAGTTATAGACATGCTAGTAAAACAGAGATGAAGAATGTTCTGTATGCCAGGTGTAGTCTGATGTTTTACACACAGGCTCGCCCTAGGTCCTGTTCTTCTCCTCCCTCACCCTCCTCCTAAATGGCATACATGTTAAATATAGAATCATCGAATCACAGAATGGTTTGCGTTGGAAAGGACCATTAAAGGCCATCTAGTCCAACCTACCTGCCATGGGCAGGGACATCTTTCACTAGATCAGATTGCTCAAAGGCCCCGTCCATCGTGGCCTTCAACACTTCCAGGGATGGGGCATCCACAACTTCTCTGGGCAACCTGTTCCAGTGTCTCACCACCCTCATCATAAAAGATTTCTTCCCTATGTCCAATCTAAACCATATTTCAATTTAAAACTGTTGCCCTTTGCCCTGTCACTACAGGCCCTGGTAAAATGTCTCTCTCCATCTTTCTTACAAGCTCCCTGTGTTTATTGAAAGGCCACGAAGAGCCTTCTCTTCTCCAGGCTGAACAATCCCAATTCTCTCAGCCTTTTCTCACAGGAGAGGTGTTCCAGCCCTCTGACCATTTTTTTGGCCCTCCTCTGGATCTGATCCAACAGGTCCATGTCTTTCCTGTACTGAGGACTCCAGAGCTGGATGCAGTACTCCAGGCGGGGTCTCGCCAGAGCAGAGCAGAGGGGCAGAATCACCTCCCTCGACCTGCTGGCAACAGTTCTTTTGATGCAGCCCAGGATATGACTGGCTTTCTGGGCTGCAAGCGCACATTGTCAGCTCATGTCCAGCTTTTCATCCACTAGGATCCCCAAGTCCTTCTCGGCAGGTCTGCTTTCAATCCGTATTGGTACTCGGGGTTGCCCCGACCCAGGTGCGGGACCTTGCACTTGGCCTTGTTGGACTTCAGGAGGTTCACATGGGCCCACTCCTCGAGCCTGTCAAGGCCTCTCTAGATGGTGTCATGGTTTAACCTGAGCCAGCAACTAAGCCCCACACAGCCACTCATTCACTCCCTCCCAGTGCAATGGGGGAGAGAATTGGAAGAGTGAAAGTGAGAAAACTCATGGGTTGAGATAAAGACAGTTTAATAGGGAAAGCAAAAGCCGCACGCACAAGCAAAGCAAAACAAGGAATTCATTCACTGCTTCCCATCGGCAGGCAGGTGTTCAGCCATCTCCAGGAAAGCAGAGCTCCATCACGTGTAACGGTGACTTGGGAAGACAAACGTCATCACTCTGAACATCCCCACCCCTCCTTCTTTCCCCAGCTTTTATTGCTGAGCATGACATTATATGGTATGGAATATCCCTTTGGTGAGTTGGGGTCAGCTGTCCCAGTTGTGTCCCCTCCCAACTTCTTGTGCACCCCCAGCCTACTCACTGGTGGGGTGGGGTGAGCAACAGAAAAGGCCTTGACTCTGTGTAAGCACTGCTCAGAAGTAACTAAAACATCCCTGTATTATCAACACTGTTCTCAGCACAAATCCAAAACATAGCCCCATACTAGCTACTATGAAGAAAATTAACTCTATCCCAGCCAAAACCAACACAGATGGCATCCCTTCCCTTTAGCAAATCGATTACACCACTCAGATATATGTCACTTGCAAACTTGCTGAGGGTGCACTCAATCCCACCGTCTACGTCATTGATGAAGATATTAAATAGTATTGGTCCCAGTACGGACCCTTGACGGGCACCATTCATTACTGGTTTCCATTTGGACATGGAGCCATTGACTGCAACTCTTTGGATGCAGCCATCAACCAATTCCTTCTCCATCAAACTCATATCTCTCCGATTTAGAGGTAAGAATCTTGGAGGGGACCGTATCAAAGGCCTTACAGAAGTCCAGGTAGATGACATCCATAGATCTTCCCTTGTCCACTGATGCAGTCAATCAGCATTGCTGCCCACAGCAGCATGAGAGGTCATGCAGCACAGGACACTGTGACTATCTGGCCATTATTATGAGTACTGCTGTCCAGACCAGGCACTTCCAGGACAGCACTGCAGAGCACATACTATCCCAAAGATACTCTTAATGCAGGCACCTCCAATGGTAAAAACTACCCCACTGAGGCTTTCATTAATCTCCTATCCTTAATGAAAACCAAAACAAATCAGAATGTATAGACTATAAAGCAGTCTGGGGAGTGTTCGCATGGAGGGGAGGCTGGGAGAGTGGCAGTGGATGCCACTTCACCTCTACCTGTCCATCACTTCTGAACCCAGCAGATTGTGCCGGTCCTATAGTAAATCAGTGTATGGAGTCACTACATTTACTCTGCCATCCCAGCCTCAACACTCCTTGAACCCCAATCCCAAAACCTGGTATGGTTCCTCCCATAGTTGGTTATCTCACAGCTGCTATGGGCTGTGGAAGGTAGTCACAGAGGGTTCACCTCTCCTTAACAGTTTGGGGATGAGGACAGTCAGAATGGGAAAGCAAGGAAGAAAGCAAAGGTCTACGCAACCACAAACGGTTGGGCTTTTCGTAACAGAAGAATGGAGCACGGAGCACACAGCCCACCAGATGCAGTGGAGAACCAACATTATGTACAAACGACACAGGCAGCTGCTTGGAAAATTTTATTTCCGGGCTGCATAAACGAACTCAGCTTTTCATACTGAAATCTTTAGCTTTTGTACTCATTTTGAAACCAAAAGGATTCTTTATAAATTTGTTTTAGAAAATCTGCAGAATTACTAAAGTAGATTCTGCTTTGTGGTAGATAACCCTGCAGTAAAATTCTATTCAATTCTGTGGGACTTATTATTCAGCAGAGAGGAATTTGCGGACACAATAACCATTCTAAACCTCTATGCTTGTTCTCTAACAGGTCCAAGAGAGTCTCTCTGCTTGTTTTTTGGAAACAGTAAGAATGTTCTGTTTGCTCTTAAGGAATATCACCTACATACAGAATGGGTTGGGAAATCCCAGAACAGGCTATGAAAAATTAGGCTTCATGAAATACAATATACAGTCTGAGTGAGGCAAGCAGTTAATTTTTAGGAAGCAATCCATTCTCAACCATATGTTCATGTGCCTAAATCAAACAAGAAGCCAAGCAGAACTTCTGCACAATAGCTACTGGAATTCTACCAAATCTTATTGGAAAAATCTTCCAAAAAATAGCTTCAAAAAGATGCAATTAAAGCTAAAATTTTTTCATTTATAAATCTGTGTTCTGCCATCTGTAGAAATGGAGACAACATGCATTCTTATGCTGGATCGCTTATCTGCATAAGTCAGGCTTCAGATCCACGCCACGTAACATTCTCATCTTTAATACATTTGTTCTACAAAACAAATGCTGTGTGCAGAGATAAAAATATTATTAATAGTGTCCCAAAGCAGCTCACAAAACATCACTTATTATTCCTGTAAGCAAGAAATGCAAAGAAATCTGGGTTTTTGAGAAAAATAGAGAATATAGTACGGATGAGTAATTGGATATAATTTGTCTTACTCGACTATTACTAATATTGACAGTCACGCAATCTGTTTCATACACTTTACAAATTATGGGCTGAATTAAAGGAAAATTGTTTGGTTCTGAACACATTTTACTTATTTATTTATGATTAACAATGTAATCACTGTACAGATGAACAGAAAATCTGGAAGGTTTTTGTGATGCTCCTTGCAAAAGGTAAGAATCAGGCAACACCAGGGACCCTGTTTCAGCAGCACAGCTTTAAAGTCCCTATTGTTTCGTGTCACTTGAGGAACATTGTGTTGAACAGCTAGAATGTTTTCTCTGTCTCAGTTGTAACACAGGTTAATCAATCATGGTGCAGATCCCAGACTGCACCTTTACATTCAGCCATCACCTGATACAGAAAACAGTGTCACTAAGTGAGGAGATGCTATTGCTTGTTGTAATTAACAAGACTTTAGAAATAATTGTCTGAAAATAACAGGGAGAACTTGCTTTGCTGAAAATAATGGCCAAACAAAGAAACAAGAGGGGAAATTACTGCCAGCATAATAACAACTTTGCGTAAGAAAGCAAAGCTGCTTCTTATGACTGCTGTGGCAACGCGAAAGACATTATAATTGACTTCACAACCAGCAAAGACTTTGGACTGATGCCTTGACTGTCTTCCCTTGACAAGAACAGGTGTCCTGGCTTTGGCCTTGTTTTTAAACAGGCCGGGCTCTGCAGCTGACAATGATGCAAGCTAGTATTTTTGCAGGAGCACTAAAGGGATATGAATAGAATAAATGAATTATTATACAGCATTTCATATCCTAATCACAAATGAGAATATAGCACAAGGTAAATAGCACTTGTTAAAGCATGATTAGTACAAGGTACAGAGACTGTGAGTGGCCCTCCCCCAGCATAGTCCTGATGTTATCCCCTTCAAAACATTTTCTGGAAAGCATAGGTTATGCTTTGTGGGGGCTTTTATTTTATCATTATGCTATTTATTCATGCAGCTCAAAATTAAATTCAGATTTGAACAGGTGTGGAAGAACAGAGTTCAGAGTGAGCATGTTTCATCCCTATCTTATACCACCCCTTGCTCCAGAGGCAATGAGTATTGGTCAAGTGTATCCAGTCACTCAGGCTCTTCCTCAAAGGAAGGAAGGGATGG
>NW_009226130.1:489-902 GCF_000690835.1 Fulmarus glacialis | reverse complement strand
AAAAAATGAACAAACGAGGGAGGGAGGAAGAGCTTCTTAAATACAGCAGAGTAAGTGCTTGTGCTAGAGCAGGGTTTCATGAACTGGTCATTGCTTCACTTTGCATGTATAAACCCTGGGAAGGTGGTGGAGCAGCTAATCCTGGAAACTCCTTCCACGGGCGTGAAGGACAAGAAAGTCATCAGTAGTGAGCATGGATTCACCAAGTGTGCTGGTTTTGGCTGGGATAGAGTTAATTTTGTTCATAGTAGCTGGTATGGGGATTTGTCCTGAAAAAAGTATTGATAATATAGAGACGTTTTTGTTATTGCTGAGAAGTGCTTACACAGAATCAAGGCCTTTTCAGCTTCTCATGCTCTACCGACTGAGAAGGCTGGAGATACACAAGAAGCTGGGAGGGGGCACAGCCAGGA
>NW_009226130.1:0-352 GCF_000690835.1 Fulmarus glacialis | reverse complement strand
TTCTCGGGACTGGCTGGGCATCGGTTGGGTGGTGAGTGCTTGCATCACTTGTTTTTCCTGGGTTTTCTCTCTCTCTTTTTTTGTTACTTTCCTTTTCATTACTATTTTTGTTGTTATTATTACTATTATTACATTTCAATTATTAAACTGTTCTTATCTCAACCCATAAGTGTTCTCACTCGTACTTTTCCAATTCTCTCCCCCATCCCACTGTGGGAGGGGGAGTGAATGAGCAGCTGTGTGGTACTTAGTTACCAGCTGGGGTTAAACCACGACAACCAAGGCGAAGTCATGCTTGACCAACTTAAGAAGCTTCTATGACCAAATGACTGGCTTGGTAGATGAGGGGAGA
>NW_009226129.1:0-16826 GCF_000690835.1 Fulmarus glacialis | reverse complement strand
TAGTTATATAAAAATATAAAATTTTTTACTGTGCATTGATTCTGTTAAGGATGTTTTTTAAGCAGTGGTTTTGAAGAGCAGTTTGGGCTGAAAAATCTGTTTCTAATTTGGAGTGGTAAGTGCCATTTATATAAGGCCCGCTTTGGGCTTTTTGCATAACGTTAGTAGATCCTCTATTCTTATTCTTATCTTAAGACCTATTCTTAGGGGACAAATGTGCTCTCTACCAAAAGCAGCAAGAATTAGTGAAGTGTCAGAGGGAGGACAAAGAGTAGTCAACGTACCCTGCTACCTCTCCAGGTCAGTACTGGGCTACCTCAAGAAAGAGCTTGGTGTTACGGCCACTACTTCTCAAGCAGTACTTACTCTGCGGCCAGAGAAATTGAGTCTCCAGGGCTGCCAATCAAGCCTACACAGACAGAACGATCATTCGTAATAAATGTATTCATTTGATTCATTTCTAAATCTGAGCAGGGCTGTGCTTTGGCAGCAGAACAGGCAATCTGCTCTGGGAGAAGCCTGGATTCTTGGGGGGCTGAATCATCGAGGAGAAGGAATGTGGGAAAGTTAATTTGCGTGAGCTTTATGGGCCTTATCTGCAATAGGCACCCACCTGCCTCCGCTTCTAGGCAAGTCATGATAAAAGCTGAATTCACAACTATCTAACAGGGAGGACAGTAGGAATTAACTGACCCTCACTCTAAGAGGAAGGCAGCTTTGCACTTTCAAAGACTAGTTTGTTATATAGGTGAAGGGGTTTCTTTCGAGTGAACAAAGCTGCAACATGCCTAACCAATATATTGGATAACCAAATAACTGCAGAGTAGTTCCTACTAGGGTTTCTGAAGCTGGTAAGCTGGTAATCAAGTGAGAGCACTTCACTTGCAACATGCCCCTGAAGACCTTCTTAAAATCCAGACCATCCAGATGGACAGTGACACCCTGGGAGATTTTAGCTGGCTATCCGTGAACTATTTACAGCGCTGGTAGAGGCTCAGTTGCAAGTAAAAGCAGTATACCTCAAGAGATAAAATTGTTGAGAGTCCCAGGAGATAAAACTGTTGAGGATCACAGTGGATTAGACCAGTCTTTATTGCTTTATTTGGCTATGAATCTCTAACCCACTTTTGCCCTCTCCAAAAGGGTGGTAAGCAATTTTAGTTCAGGAGCAAGGACATACATAACAATTCCTAAAAAGTAATTCCCTTCTCTTACTGACTATGTGAGAATAAAGGCCCTGCAGTCCTGGAAAAAGATCATAATTGATAATGTCACACCACCATCACAATAATTATACACCAGAACACGGTGGGAATTCGTGCAGGAAGTAAAACACACATTGGAAACCCATTCCGATGTAAACCTGAGAGAGAGGAAAATTCCTGCCTAAGACAAGCAAACACACAGATGAGGACAGGACATTACACCTACCCTCCAGGCAATCGTTGGACTAAAACTACAGAGATGATGGAGAACTTGTACTTCTGAGACAGAACCATTGGGTAGGGGGAAACAGGACTGAACCTCTGGTCATCTGGTGGGTGCCATGAGCATTTCTCCAGCCGCCTTTTTCACCTTGCCACTTGCAGCTGTATTTTAGCTAGTGAGAGGAGGGATGGACGAGGAGATACAAATTCAGGTATCAGCCACTGCCACCTGCTTTTGCTGTCTCTTTTGGACATCATTCTAATCACATTTTCACAACAAACTTTGGTTGAGAGCTTATTTTCAAACACTGTGTTACTCCTGTGAAACATTATTCTTTTTTAGCAACAGGTGAAATATCGGACTAATAAAATATTTTAGTAAATATTTTATTCTTGTAAGAAGAGTTGTGTGGATCTGGCCAAATTACATTTCCTATGTAGCCAAGTAACCAAAAAACAGTGATAGCTGGATGAAACTCATTAACCCAGGATCTGGGAAATTTCAATTTGATAATTGCAAAAAAAAAAAAAAAGTCCCCTGTGCTTTTCATGTTTAAATATGACTCAAGCTGAGAAAGTCTGTGCAGAGCCCCACCAGATCGATTTATTCTCATGCTCTGAAATGTCCTATGGATTCTATTAAGTTTATCTTTACCATCAGAGAAAAGACGGGCCACTGTAAAAATAAAGAGCTCCTTTCTGATCCGTCTCATTAAAGGTTTTGCTCCTATTGTGAAGTGTGAGCAGGCATGCTTTTAATAGTTTTAAATCTGTGGGCAGAGCTTATCAATAAACACACACTCACGGGAAAGCCATTCACTCTCCTTTTCATCTGGGGGCTGTTAGTTTCTCTTTTTATGGTAGTGTTTATATCTGTTCTTAGTTGCCAGTGCTCTTCCACATCTTCCCTGATATTCATCAACCTGTAGAAAATGCCCTATAAAATCCTCAGTATGGTCTGTAAGAAACCTTAATTCCCTAGACATTTCTCTACTTGGATGTACTTTGCAGAGCAGAGTACTGTTCCTTTGGATAAAAGTAGGAGCTAACTTCACGAACAGGTCTGCGGCCGGGCGAGGAGACTGATGATTGTAACTTACATGTATTTTCTCTTTTCGGAAGGTTTTGAGATGAGATGATTTGAAGGCTTTTAATGAAGTACTCTAACTGCCGACAAGGGCAGCTTAACATACCAAAGCATTGAATCAAAACATCTTGTTCGTGCCTTGAATGGAAGGAAACTATTCACACGTTGGTTATTTGGGAGTAGCTGCTCCTTTAGCTCCGCTGTGCTACAAGCCCCTGCTTTCGGCTCCGAAGTCTGAGCTACATTCATCACAGTACAAGTATGCAGCTCAGTGACAGAGTGCAGCCAGGGCGCCTTACCAAACCAAATGCAAAACAAAGGCAGGAGTATAGCTAAAACACAGGCCTAGCTGGTTCTGATAGCATCCTGCAGATAATAAGGCCTGTTAAACCCCCTTAGCAGCAAAATCTTTATCTTCATTCCACAGACTAGTCCTTTGTCTTCATCCCACAGAAACAGCTAGGGAGACCAGAATTTCAGGGCTTGGTGGGGAGGGTCCTACTCCCAGCACAGGGCAGAGGGGAAACACTAAAGGGGAGGTGCTATTCCTCACTTCATCACTTTTTCTGAGGCAGAACGGCTGCTTTTTCTGCTGTGGCAATCGTTCATTTCAGAGCTGACAAGCTGGTTCGTCTGGGTGGAGCTACTGGGTCCCCCCGCTGTCTCGCTGCGCTGTCTCGCTGGCAGTGTCATTCCTGCGATGGAGGGCTGGGAGAGGCAGCGTTCTCTGTGACATTGCGCCTGCATCTCCCCATTGCCATGTTGCTGCAGTCCTGCCGTGCCCCAGAGCCCTGCCCAGCAGTTGTTGTAACTCAGTCCGTGTGATCTTGCAGGACAATGGAATGAATCCAGGTCTCTGGAATGTGCTAGAAAATCTCTGTAGAAGATGAACCTCTTGATTTTTCACTAATGGTTTTCCCCAGCATAGTTGAGCTGCTTACTGGGAATGCCATGGGCCTACTGGACTGCAGTCCTGCCGTGCCCCAGAGCCCTGCCCAGCAGTTGTTGTAACTCAGTCCGTGTGATCTTGCAGGACAATGGAATGAATCCAGGTCTCTGGAATGTGCTAGAAAATCTCTGTAGAAGATGAACCTCTTGATTTTTCACTAATGGTTTTCCCCAGCATAGTTGAGCTGCTTACTGGGAATGCCATGGGCCTACTGGAGCTCATGGTCAAGCCTACACAGACTGTGCAAGAGCCTGTGCCATGATCTGTGCTTTAAACCTCGTGGCAGCTTCCTCAAGGAACACAGTGCATGCATAAACGAGTTTATCTGCAGACACTTTCTGATTCTTATCTTTGCCAACTGATGCTTGCAGGTTTGTTTTCCTCCAGCATTGCCTGCATGGAAGGACATGACTCCTCCACCAAACTGCCCAGGAAAATTTGGGTGGTGGGGGATGATTGCTCTGAACTGCCACAGCCAAGCCCCTCACACTGAGCAGCCCTGCTACACTCGTGTGTTCCTAGTTGTTCTTGTTCATGTTCTTTACACTTAACCTTGGCATCTACACCTAAGGAAATTCACAGCGGAACCCAAGGTATGGTATTAGAGCAGATGCTCTTTGCTGTGTAGCTTCCAGACAGCAGTTCTGGACAACAAATCCGCCATGGTTTGTTTCTTTTTAACAATAGACCTCGAAGCATTAGAGTATCGCTAGGCTTTTAGTCCTCTTTAATGTAACATTAGGTCACCACTTCCATTTGTAACTCGAGCTGAGGAAAAAAACTCTAGGGGAAACAACGAGAAATAGTGAAACATTTCAGGCCACTGCTGATACTGAGTAATTATTTTTGTGCTTGTAGATATCATTTGCACAACATTTTTAGCGCAAGGACCGGCAAATTCTGTCTCGTCAAGCCAATTGGTGCACTTAGCAGAATACAAAGATCTGCTTGTGGATTCAGAGATCTTTAGCAGAGCTGATTTTGGAAAGTGGTGAAAATAATTCTTTTAAGTGCCAAAAATTTATGTTCGTATCCAGAAAATGGAAGCTGAGATGGAGGGTGGTCCTTTTGCTGTCATTGTAACTTTGTCTGTGAGGGCTTTTATAAAAATCTGATTTAGGCCATTTTTCAGTCATGGGAGCTTTAAGAAAACCAAACCAAGAATGCAATAGCTTATATGCTTCATGACACTGCCTAGCTGAAGTGACATTTTAATTAGCTGGTTGATCTACATTTATTCATCAGTCTCCAGTCTTCTGGGATATCCTGGCAAACCCAAAGAACTCATTGCAAGGTGCATTAATTTAATAACTCATTAAAATAATGGAGACGGTAGACTGGGATGGGTATAAAAAAGAAGCAGACATGGACATTGAAGCACTGAGGTTGCCAAAGAAAAAGTAAAATGTTTAAATTGCTGCCTTTTTGCGCACAACCCTAAAGTGAAAAATTTCTCTTAGTAAGCTGAAGTCAGGTGAACTTACCTATCTGAAAAAGTGCTCTTGAGTGGCCAAGTTGAATGCCAAGCATGTGCATAGCATTCCTGTTATCAAGTGCTTTCCTGAACTGGGACCTATGATTTTAAATATTCTAACTATTCTAAATATTCCCTATTTCAAATATAAGAAGTGAATCAGAAGGGGCTGCAGGGCTTCGCAGCAGCACTGCTCAGGCGGCTGTGAGAGCTCTGAAGGAAGAAAAGGAATCCCAGTAATTGCGATACCTGCAAGAGAGGGAGGACAAACTGGGGGGGGAGGAAATCAGGCATTGTGAGAAAGGGGTTTAATTTAAGAAATAGGAGGAATTCTGGAGCAGTGCATTAGGAGTGGCTAGCCATGCATGCATGAGAAGTAACAGGCCCATGACAGGGTGCCTGAGGGCACAGGGACAGACAGATCATCAGGGACAGGGACCGATGGCTGCAGGAAGAGAGGTCTGATACAGGAGCCAGCTGAAGCTGTCCATGACAGCAGCAATGCACAACCTTATTTACAATGAGACATAAGCACATGAGGGAGTATTGTGAAAACTGCTGACCTACATGTATGCATTCTTTGCTGGGTCAAACACAGTGCCAACAATGACAATGATATTAAATTATTATTGTTGTTGTTTGTCTTGCAGTTATTCACTCCTCCTTTTCCTTATTAGTAATACAAATCAGGTTATGTGCCCAGAGTGTGCTTCACATTGTCAGAAAAGACCTGAGCAAAAGATGTCCCAGCCTTGCCCATGTGTTAAGGCACGAGTCTTCTAACTTCAGTGGATTCAAAGCTCTTCATTTCCACAATACTGCACAAACAGGACTGTTTGTTTCTTATCACAGCTAAGAAATGGTAACTAGAAAACACCAAAATCCTAGTAAAGAAAAGGCACAGGTTGTGACCTTTAATTAATATTAACAACTAATGTTTGATGAGTGAGCAAAGCGTACAAGTTTTCACCTGTGGACAGATGTTTACCACAGATCAGGTTTCTGTTAAGAGAAACTAGTTGTTGAAGTGAGGTTAGATAATTCATGCCAGTCACTGCGTGGCAAGAAGGAACCTCTTGTCCTGGTGAGGATGTTACCTGAGAATGAGCAATATTTAACCTGCATCTTTGTAAAAAATACGTGCATTGCAACCATTGCTACTCTTGTCAGTTTTGACTGATCTACATTAAAATCCCAGGGAAAACAACACAACGGTAGCATTTTAGTTCTCTCCAACAAAAAAACAGAACAAAATTAAATAAAAGAAAACAAAATGAAGCCACTTTTAGCAGGAAAGATAATGCCTAAGAAGTTGTAGAAGAAAAAGTAATATGCTTAAAGATAAGAGCAGATTACTTAAATTCACTTACATTCATATGCAAAGATAACTTTAGTATAAAATCTTAAAAGGCAGAAAGCACAAATCTAAGAATAGCATGGAAAGGGATATCATTTGTAAACAAGGAAGCTAGGATGATCAGCAAAGGACATTATAGTTTCTTTTTTTTTAACAACACCTCCAGTATTCTCATTTGCTGTTTTATTTAATTTTAAAGTATACAGATTAAGGTAATTTTGTATGCCAGTGTCCCAATTAAAGCTAGGTTTCTCTTCAGTTTATACAATACATTAAAGCACAATTGACTTGAATTCAATGACACTGTCATACTTTAAATTGATTATAATGTCTCAAATGTGGTTTTGGAGGCCATTACTCACCATATGTGAATACCAAAAAATAACCTGGTTTTACATTTTTGTGGGTTTACCCAAAACAGTCTCCAGCTGGGTTGCTAGATTAAAGATAATTTTTTTTTTTTTTTAAATTGCATTTAAAAAAGCAAATACAATTTTCAGTCTTATGATATTAACATGTTCCAGCCTATATAACTCCTACTGCCTGCTTTCAAAAAATTCCCTTGTTCTGAAGTCAGTTCAGTGGCTATTAGAAGTAGTCACTGATGTAAATTCCATCTTGTTTATGAAAACATTTTGAACAAAGCATTGATTGTCCAGAGTTTATAAAAAAAGTTAAAACCTATAAAATGTTGGCATCACTACTATTTGGAGCATGAGAATGACATGCATATAAATCATAGTTTATTGGCACAGTCTTTTATAGACAGAAAGAAGGTTTTGCTGAAAATGGGAGTCATGGATGTACTGTAATTCCTCTCTTTTATAGATTTGTTTTTAATGTATTCTGAATCGGGAAAAAGTCTGAAGCAAATTTTAGTCTACAGTAGGAATCAGGGGCACAAGTCGTCTTTTATGATATGGGTTAGATATGGTAGAGGGGAGAATTAATACACAAGTAGGCAGAGTTTGGGGAAATCAGGATGAATGCAAAGGCCTCAGTGTGAAGCTTTGGGAGAGGAGGTCATTTGTGTAGCTGATGTCCAGCCCTGCAATCTCAGCCACATCTGTATTAGCCCTGGGGACAGTAGTCTGTTGCTCCATTTTGTAGGAAAGAGTCATACTATCACCGTTTAGGAGAGGTAGCAGTTTACTGAAGGCTTTCACAGGAGGACTCTTTCTCTTCCTGCCCATCATGAGGTGGGTGAAAGAGGCCTTTTATGCAACAGATTTGCATTTTAACAGAAGGGGATTTTTTTCTGGTGACATTTTGGCAAACCTTGATCCACAGCCCCTCTAGCAAGGACAAGGAGAGCAATCACCTGCCAATACTTGGCCAAGCATGTGAAGCCACCCTTGTGCCTCATACACCACTGCTTTGCTTGATCAACAGCTGGTGGAAAATAAGAAACTTCTCTCCTGGTCCAGGCCCAGATGAGATGTCATCCAAGCCAGGTCTACTTCTCTACATCCACACTGAACAAGACTTGGCAGTGTCATTTGTTGTTTTAAAATGGCATCCCAATGGGAAATAAGTGTTCAGGTCTCACCGCAGGAAGTGATCTAATTCTCTTGGATTTTATGAGTAGCCTGTTCTTAGCAACAGGAAGATTTTGAAGGTGTTGATCACCTAATCACTTTAAGTATCCTTTGTTTAAAACATCTAATTCTAAAAGTTTTACCTCTGTTAGAACCTGTAGGATAGCTGCAGTACCCTAGACTCTGAGTCATCTTCTCTGGATGGTGATAAATCCACTGCACAAACTATACAAGACCATTCAAGTCCTGAGAATGGAGCACCCCATACTTGCATTGACCAGTTCTAGATAACTAAAATGTCACTGAAGTTACATCAGAGTAAAACAAGAGAAACAGCAGTGAACCAGCCCAAGAATTCTCCCAGATAATTCTTTCATTTTTCTTTTCCAGTAGCAAAATTATTGGCAGCCACCAGGGATCAATACTGTAATTACCCTTGAAGTGCTGCACTGAAGAGCAGACGTTCTAGCAATCCAAGCAATATTCCGTTAAGTTGTTCTAGTGGACTGCAGGGATTGTGGGTGGGATTCTCCCAAGTGAAAAATACAGCAATGCCACAAGATTAAGTCCTTACTATTTCTTGGAATTTTAGTAACAGCCATAAAATTCGCTATTGGCACCTGAATCTTTAGAAGCACTAAGCACATTAAGCAATCAAGCCTCAGTCCTGCAGCTCTTCTCGTCATATGATGCTTATTAAAATGCATGTGGTGAAGAGCTTCATGAATGGATTCCAGAATTTTCAAGCAGAAATGCCTAAAATCAGGTTCCTAAACCCACATCTAAATTTTTTAACAAGGTTATGCTCATTTTCCAATTTTCTTGAGCTTCTGAAAATTGCAAATGCTAGAGTGTTTGGAAAAAAAATCAATCAAGCCAATTTATGCAGGTCTTTAATTGGAATTAGGGTCTGCATTAAGACCATTTTCTAGAATTGCCCATAGTAGGCATCAGGACTAGTCCTGTGAAGGCTAAAAGAGGTATGGTCTGGCAGCCCTGATGTGTTCTGAGTTGATCCTTGTTCTCTGGAGCTAAAATACCATAGGAGAGCTGATTAAGATGATGTACATACGGCTAATGAGGATGCCTTCTATTCTATCGAGTTTGGAAACTTGGCCTGCAGACTGACGTGGGATATTCCCACTGGAAGCACACTATTACCATTCATCTTAACAAAGTGGTCCATCACTGATCACATGGCATAAATGCGTGTACTAAAGAATTTCATCTTCAAAAAACTCAAGGAAAGAAAAAAAGTAGGAGACCAGAAAACTATGAAGAAGGGCTAGCAAACTCACAGCCATTTCAACAAGAGCTTGGCAACTTGTGTAAGTTAGAGTGATTGCATACATGCATAAGTCGTGCCATGCACACACAGCATGTAATATCCACATCCAGAAACGTTCTGTTCTAGCCCAAGGATTCTTCATTTAAAGTAGACAATGAATGAGCTGCACAGTTCTGCTTGTGGTTGTCTTCTCTAGTGTTTGAGCATATTTTTAAGCCAGAGGATCTGTTTAGGAGAGCCAAAACTATACATACTAATGGCAGTTGCAGAACTGAGTGTGAGAGAGCTAGACAGCCTGATGGCTTGAAAAAAATGGAGCGTGGAGACAGGAGAAAGACATAGTTATCAGGACAAGGACTTATGCGTGTATTAGAATAGCCTGTGCATCAGGGAATGTGTAATTCAGCCACACTGTCCTCTACTGGCTAAGCCCAGATGGCTGAAAATGATAATGTATTCATGCTGTTTTCATTCTTTGGTGCCCAATTTAAAGCATTTCAACAGAATCATACTTTCAAACAGCCCATCTCCTTCACCTCATCTCTCTCTGCCCTCAATACTTTAAAAAACCATGAAAGCAGAGTCTTTGTGACTATCAAAGCTTCATGATGTTTACTCTCCAGCTCTTGTCGTAGGCAAGGAAGAGTTTTGAGATGGGGAATTTTGTTACCAATTAATGAACTTTTAATTACTGGTTCTGATATTTAAAAAAAAATAAAGCCACTTCAGGAAAAACACCTCAGCTCCCCTCCGTACACCTCTCCTCCCCTCTTTCTGGTCTCCAAGCCCCTTGCTGTGGGCTACACTCAGTCTCTTTGGGGAGGCAAGGGATGGTGCAGGAGATGGGGGTCAGCAGACGGTGGCTGCTTTTCTTTTTCCACTCCTTGTTTCGTACTCAGTTGCCCCAGGGTGGGTTCCTCCACCAGCCGCTGACCCATCAGAGTCGAGCCTCCTCCTCTCTGCCCCAGCTCAGGCAGCTTTTCTTCCTCCAGCCCCTCCTCGAGATCCTATTTTGCTCCAGCATTTCCCCTGCTCTGTCATCATTCCTCTGTCCTCCTGCTCTGGTGTGGTCTTCTTTGTCTTTCTCCTCTTCCTCTAGCGACATTGTCTCTTTTTCTCAGCGTTTACCGCCCTTTCTTAAACATGTTTTCACAGAGGTGCTGGAAACTCCTCCAGTGGGTTCAGTACTGCAGATGGAGCTGGCTGCAACCAGCTGCGTCCAGCACAGGGTGGTCCGTGATCTCCTCCCACAGAGACCACCCCACAGCCACGCTGCTACCAAAACCCTGCCAATTCTGCCCAATACACACCTCAAGCCCCCTTGGTAATCAATAAAAAATCTGGCCAACTTCTAGTTCTACATTTTCTCCAATCTGGGGATTTTTTCCTTCACAAAAGCCTTTACATTTCTGGGTACGAGTATTTCTGGTATCTTTGGAAAGATCAGTCTGATGAGATCTGAGATAAGGAATCTAAATGAAAGCAGGCCTTTCTACAGCCGGCCTGTGCACGTCCCCTGGGCATGCCGCTCCGGAGGGCTTCAGCTTGTAAGCTGTCTGCTCTGTGCTCTGCGTGGCTCCCACAGACACCAACAACCTGTATGCTGCTTTCAGGTTCTGGACGACAGCTGAGACCGGCTGAGCCTCCGGGAGATGCTGATGCTGATGCAGAGGACGAAGATTCTGTGAGTTTTTTTAGAGTTGGATTTTTTTGGGATAGGGGTTTGGCAGTTACTTTGTTAAAATGGGATCTTCAATATTTTGTTTATAGCTGGGTCTTGCTGGTGATTTTTTTCCCCATCAAAAATGTTGCATTTCTGCTTGGGATTCTCCTGCCAGCTCAAAAGCCAGAATGATGCTTCAATATAAAGTGATATGCTCTCTGCCATGATTCACCAGCATAAGTTTAATACCAAGACTTAGCAATGGCTGTTGACTACAGTAACTTTTCTTTAAAGCTTTAGCCAGTTTAAGTTCCCTATTGTTTGACTCCAGAAGGAAGCATGCCATCCTGCTGGGACTCTTCCATGGTTTTCTTGGTTATAGAGGGCAATAAAGTTTGAAGCCACAGGATGCAATTGTTAGGTGTACAAATAAAGCAAGGGAGGGAATTTTTATTGCCTGATTCAATTATTACTAATTGATCTGTCAGTATTTTCAGCCTGTTCAGCCCATAGATGCATACAATTCATAAAGAAAACCAAAATCAGCATACCGTTGTTTTTGTCTCTCAGGAGTCTGTCCCTTGTGTTCTTGAGTAACATCCTTAAATCAGAATTGTATTTGCTCTTGACCTAAGGAAAGAGTTATTGGTTATTCTACATCCACTATTACTCATGAAAGATTTGTGCACAGACAGAGACTATGCTTAAGTAGAAAAACTCTCCTAAAAAAATGGGTCACTGTTTAATGGTGGATGTTCGTTTCCCACCACTCATTTCTTTTCCACAGGTTAATGAAGTGGCAGTAGAAGACATCCGTCCAAGGCCACAAGGATCCTCTCCAGTTTATGAATATTCCGTAGAAGAAGAATATTTAAAGGCAAGACACTGAGTTTTCATGCGGGCATGGCTTTACCAAGTTCATTCAAGAGGCTGTAGCTCCTACAACTAGCCGAGACTCATATGTCATGTAACAGGATGTTGTTGCAGCCATACCGTCTTCCTGTCCCCACCAGAATCAGGGCCATGTTCACTGATGGTTTTATATTGTACGGGACTTGTTGTTGGCCGTATTCTTGTTTCTTGGCAAAAAATGCATTTGACTTCATTCCTTAAAGGATCTGGGGCAGGGAGTGTCAAAAAATCACAATGCTTTTCCTATTAGAATATTCAACTGGCTTGAATTTAATACGTATTTCAAAATTACCTGTACCTCTTGGTTATTCAAAGGTAAAGATTTAATTAGTACAGTCATGTTAAGATAAGTAGGCAACAGTTTGAAATTCATGCTGAAGTCGAATAAATGAAAAAAATGTATGTTCACAAAGATGAAAGCATGAGAAATGTGCTGCATGAGTAACACAGAGAAAAGCTCCCAATGTCTTTATACAATTGGTCTCTGGTGTTCATTTTATGCGAATTTTGGTACAATGCAGGGAGGCCTTGGCATCTAATTTACTACTGGGAATAATATAGTTAAATCATTCACATTGTACATTGCACTTATAGATCCTCACCCCAGTTCTTAGTCTAAACCAGGCATTTTAACTGACTTTTGTTGTACTTTACAAGAGTGCGACTTCTGAACAGTAAATAATTGTGAATTATTTTTCAGCTTCAAGAAGAAAACAAAAAATATTCTACAGACAAATCAAAACAGAGTCATCCACAGGTCAGTCTAAAAGCACTCAGTAGTTTTAGGCATGTGGTTTGCAAAATAGTAAAGTCCATTACAACACACAGACATGGATGGGTGGACAGAGGGAAGGACAAACAGGCAAAGAGTCACTTTAGACTTGTTTTGACCAGGAACTTCACAAATAGCCTATCTGTGGCACAGGCGCGAACACTTACTTGTCCTGTTTGGGGCATCCTTCCATAATTCTTTTTAGCATTCTTTAGCCTCCCCCGGTTTGAGTACAGTACAGCACTAGCTCTTAGTCTGACTTTTCTGGCCCATTGACTCTAATTCAGGTGCTTAACATCTTTGCAGAAAATACAGTCTTTCAGCCCTAAAAGATTCCATATGTTTCATGTTTGAAAATTACAACCTATTTTCCCCGTGGCCCTGATCCAGCATAACCCTAACACATGTGTTTAATTCTAATTTAGAACAGAATTAAACCTACACTGAACAAGTACATTCTCTATGTTAGATAATCTTTATTGAGCTACTGAAAATATACCGGAGGAGATTCAATTTTTTATTATAGAATAATGTAGAACACTTTGATAAAAATGAATAAAAATTGTAAATCCACACCTTTTTCTATATCTAGGAGACAATGGAAGTGACTCTGAAAACAGAAGTGGAAGCTGGTGCTAGTGGTTTTAGTGTGACGGGTGGAGGAAACGAAGGAATATTTATTAAAAAAGTACTTAAGGAATCTCCTGCTTCAAAAATATTTAGTCTGAGAGAAGGTACAGTCTGATTTTCTGGTGTGGTGTTTTGTTTTGTTTTTTTTTTTAATATATCTTAAAATAAGATATTTTAAGGTAAAACAAGATATTATTGTGGATATGGTGGTGTTGGGTTAACGGCTGGACTTGATGATCTTAGAGGTCTTTTCCAACCTTAATGATTCTATGATTCTATGATTCTATGATTCTATAATCAGGTATGTAGCTGTGTGTGCATATATACCTATCTGATCTGTCATCTCTTTAGGTAATAGAAATAGTAGATCCCAAACCAACTAATATTATGTGTGAGCTTAACCTTTCCATATTAATAATTTCAAAGTCAGTTTCTTAAACAATAATGAAATGTGATTTTTTTTTTGGTATACCATAAAAAAAATTACCTAATTTTCACTGGAACAGTGAAAAAGGTACATAGAAAGTAGTGTATACACAACTAAAATGAAAAAAAATCCCAACTCATAACATTCATGAAGAACTTGCCTTTGATTCTGTCACAAAATATTATGCCACAAAACTACAGTAAATAATGATTTAAACAAGAACAAAAGTCCAGAGTCTAAATACTGAAAAAATATAAGAAAAAGCTTTGTTACTGTCAGGGCGGTCAGACACTGGAACAGGTTTTCCAGAGAGGTTGTGGAGTCACCATCCTTGGAAATATTCAAAACCTGACCACACGTAGACCTGAACAACTGGCTGTAGCTGACCCTTCCCTGAGCAGGGCAGTTGGACTAGATGATCTCCAGAGGTCCTTTCCAGCCTTAACTATTCTGTGATTCTATTACGTGAGCGTCATTTTATATTTTAAATAAATGGGACGTAATTTTTTTTTTAAATGAGCATTAATTTAACAGAATTTGAAAAACTGCAAGAAAACACAAACCAATTAAAATGATGTCTGATTCCATTTGCAGGTGATCAGCTTCTAAGTGCTACAATATTTTTCGATAATATCAAATATGAAGATGCACTCAAGATTCTCCAATATTCTGAGCCATACAGAGTCCAATTCAGCCTCAAAAGAAAAATTGCTGGGAAAGAAGAGCTAGAACACATTCACTCTGCAGCCCAGTACAAAAAAGAAAGATTAAGCCAGGTAGTTTTTTGATTAGTTTACAAAGTTTGGATAACACTGTAGTAATGTGCTGTGTGGAAATAGACTGGAAAATATACACTTGTGTCTTCTTCAGACTTAGGCGTGTGTTTAAACTTACTAGCATGACTATTCATGAGAAGAAAAAAACCCCAAACAATATTTGCAGCTTTATAAATATCCTGAGCAAGACTATAGATTCTGGATAAAGCCACAATCTTACATTATGGTAGAAAAACTTTCTTCTCTAGTGAGTCAGCACTTTTTTTGTTGTTAAGTGTCCCCTGATAAAACAGGCTCAGATAAGCTCTGTAGTATTTATATTCAATATTTTCCAAAATGTAAAATACCAGTAAATATTTTTCTCAAAAGCTCATAAATGAAATATTCTTTTAAAAATATGTGTTTAATCTCCATAGACATGATCTGCTCATAAGTCTCCATCGCATTCAAAATTATTTTTCTCTTCGTATACCTATATGTAAACATTATATATATTTGTACAGACATAGAGAGAGATACATATAGAAACCTCTATTTACTGCAATGTTTTGCAAAGAACGTAAACCTTCAGAAATCCACATATTACAGTCACATAATCCATTTGTTTTATGTAATTTCTACCTGAATTATATACACCATTTTCAGGAATTTTTTATATAACAGGTAGATACTGTGAATAAAAAGCACATTTTTCTACATATTTTATAGTACATGTTTTATTTTGTGTTGCGTCTATATTCAGTTTACTTTTAATCTTCTGACTACTATTTGTTCTTTCAGGAAAAAGAACTCAGTGAGAGCATTCCTGAAGAAACACTGCATGTTTCAGGAAAAGCCGTTTCAGAAGACGACAGGGAAACATTAATTGTAAGCCAAAGGGTAGGAAGAAGCAAGAGACCTAAAAAGGATAGATTATCATGGCCAAAATTCCAGTCAATTAAAAATAAAAAGATACTGGGGCACAGAAGATCTCATAGTACATCAGATGCATATGAGCCTGCTATACAGGATATTTCCCCTACAAGCACAGACACAGAGTCTCAATTTCAACAAGAAGTCCATATCAAAGAAAAAAAAGGAAGCCAAAAGAAACTGAAGTTCCCTAGCATTGGATTCAAAATGCACAGATCCAAACCGGAAACACAAGACAAGCAAAAAAAAGAAGTAAAAACTACGCTGTTATCTGAAAGAGAAAAAATACGTAAAGAAGATATCAGCATGGAAAATCCTGAAATACTAACTGTTGAATATACCACATCTCCTGCTTATGAAATTAAAACAGGGGAGGTACATGAAACTTTAACAAAAGACTTAAAAGATATGAAAAATGGCATTCCATCTCATGCAAAAAAATGCCCTGAAGTTGAAATAAGCATTAAAAAAGAAAAAGACAAGGAATCAACATCAAAATTTACTGTACCTGAAGTACCAGCTATAACAACACAGATATCAAAGCCCAGTTTAGAAACACCTGATCTGAAAGAAAGCCCAACTAAACAAACACCACAAGCCTCATCAAAATCCCGAAAAAAGAAACAGAAAGGAACAGCAGATAAAACAGAAGGAGAAAGTGGAATTAACATAGACATGATGGGTCACGCAGCACAAGGATCTATACAGGTAAAAGGTCTAGAAATAGGAACTGCTAAAGCAGAATTACACACAACACCTGACACACTGGAAACAGGAGACAAACAAGCAGAAGATGACACACAACTACTAACAATTCAGAAAACAAAATTTGGGATTTCAATGCCCAAAAGAAAAGAGCCAGAGACTGAAAACACCAAACCGGGAAGTGATGTTCCACATTCAGGAACAGAAACAACAGCTGATATAAGTTCATTTTTTTTATTTGGATGTGAAACCTCATATGCCTGATGCAGAACCAGAAGTATCTACTTGGAAAATACAAATGCCATCATTCAAAATGGCGAAAACACCTAAAGCTGACATGAAAATACCAAGGGAAGAAAGCACAGTTGAATCAGCAGATGCTGTAAAAAAGGCACAGACAGAAGAAGATGGCATGCCCACAAGTGATAAAACCTTGAACATGGACATTGGCATGACGAAAGGAGAAAAGGATGTAGACGGAAAAGAAAGCAAATTCAGACTGCCAAAGTTTAAATTACCTACATTTACATGGTCATCGTCAAAGGATGAGACAGGGCAAACAGAAAGTCAGATAAGTGACAGGGAAGGAAAAGTGATATCCCTAGAAGCAGGTGCAAAACCAGAAATGAGTGTA
Organism: Fulmarus glacialis; assembly: GCF_000690835.1. Lineage (NCBI taxonomy): Eukaryota > Metazoa > Chordata > Aves > Procellariiformes > Procellariidae > Fulmarus > Fulmarus glacialis. Next base: position 275 of record NW_009226129.1, on the reverse strand, counting down.
TCAGCAGAAGAAATGAAGATTCCAAGTGTTGAAATTGAAAATGGGATCTTCAAAGGAAAAACAAATGACAAGGATATAAGACAAGTGCCAGAAGTCCAGCTGCCAAGTCTGAAAACTCTAGCTGTAAAAACCTCCTCAACAGAGAATCATTTGGAAGAGAGAGAAGGAGAAATACTGATTACCAAACCTCATATTGAAATACAAAATGGTGAAATCACTATATCAACAAAGAAAACAAAAGAAATCACTCAAACCGTGATGGCCGCAGGGGAGGG
>NW_009226128.1:44162-44584 GCF_000690835.1 Fulmarus glacialis | reverse complement strand
AACAACCCCCGTTCCCTCAGCTGCTCCTCTTGTCCTCTTCTTGTCCACAAGACTTGTCCTCTGGATCCTTCACCAGCTTTGTTGCCCTTCCTTGGACATGCTCCAGCACCTCAATGTCTTTCTTGTAGTGAGGGGCCCAAAACTGAACACAGTATTCAAGGTGTGGCCTCACCAGTGCCGAGTACAGGGGGACGATCACCCCCCTACTGCTGCTGCCCACCTGGGCACACTGCCAGCTCATGCTCAGCCTGAACATCTGTCTAAAGCCTGGATTCTGTGGTTTAAAAATTACATTTTGACTAATAATAAAATTTTAATATTAACATTTACTAAATTCTTTAGAATTAACACAGAGGAATCTCCTGTGATTTGGAAGAATCAAATTTTAACAATTTTTTTTTTTTTTTTTTTTTTTTTTTTTT
>NW_009226128.1:13878-44017 GCF_000690835.1 Fulmarus glacialis | reverse complement strand
CAAGACGGAGCCGTGGGGAACACCTGTTGGGAGTGGCTGCCAATTGGATTAAGCTCCATTCACCACAACTTTTTGGGCCTGGCCATCCAGTCAGTTTTTTACCCAGCAAAGAGTATGCCCATCCAAGCCATGAGCAGCCATTTTCTCCAGGAGAATGCTGTGGGAAACGGTGTCAAAGGCATTACTAAAGTCTAGGTAGGCCACATTCACAGCCTTTCCCTTATCCACTAAGTGCGTCACTTTGTCATAGAAGGAGATCAGATTAGTCAAGCAGGCCCTGTTTTTCATAAACCCATGCTGACTGGGCCTGATCACCTGGTTGTCCTGTACATGCTGCGTGATAGCACTCAAGATGATCTGCTCCATAACCTTGCCTGGCACTGAGGTCAGACTGACAGGCCTGTACTTCCCCTTCCTCTTTCTGACCCTTCTTTAGATGGGTGTCATATTTGCTAATTTCCAGTCAACTGGGACCTCCTCGATTAGCCAGGACTGCTCATAAATGATTGAAAGTGGTTTGGTGAGCACTTCTGCCAGCTCCCTCAGTACCCTTGGGTGGATCCCATCCGGCCCCATAGACTTGTGTGTGTCTAAGTGGTGTAGCAGGTTGCTGACCATTTCCCCTTGGCTTATGGGGGCTTCATTCTGCTCCCTGTCCCTGTCTTCCAGCTCAGGGGGCTGGGTACCCTGAGAATAACTGGTCTTTACTATTAAAGAGTGAGGCAAAGAAGGCATTAAGTACCTCAGCTTTTTCCTATCCTTTGTCACTATGTTTCCCCCCAGTCCCATCCAATAAAGGATGGAGATTCTCCTTATCCCTCCTTTTGTTGCTAATGCATTTATAGAAACATTTTTTATTGTCTTTTAAAGCAGTAGCCAGATTAAGTTCTAGTTGGGCTTTGGCTCTTCTAATTTTCTCCCTGCATAACCTCACAACATCCTTGTAGTCCTCCTGAGTGGCCTGCCCCTCCTTCCAAAGGTCATAAACCTTCCTTTTTTTCCTGACTTCCAGCCAAAGCTTTCTGTTCAGGCAGGCCTGTCTTCTTCCTCGCTGGCTCGTCTTTCGGCACATGGCACATGGCCTGCTCCTGCGCCTTTAAAATTTCCTTCTTGAAGAATGTCCAGCCTTCCTGGACTCCTTTGCCCTTCAGGACTGTCTCCCAAGGGACTCTGTCGACCAGGCTCCTAAACAGGCCAAAGTCTGCCCTCTGGAAGTCCAAGGTAACAGTTCTGCTGACTCCCCTCCTTACTTCTCCAAGAATTGAAAACTCTATCATTTTGTGATCACTATGCACAAGATGGCCTCCAGTGATCACATCACTCACAAGTCTTTCTCTTTTCTCAAAAAACAGGTCCAGCAGGACACCTTCCCCAGTTGGCTCCCTCACCAGCTGTGTCAGGAAGTTATCTTCCACACACTGCAGGAACTTCCTAGACTGTTTCCTCTCTGCTGTATTGTATTTCCAGCAGGTATCTGGTAAGTTGAAGTCCCCCACAAGAACAAGGGCTAGCAATTGTGAGTCTTCTCCCAGCTGCTTATAGAATATTTTGTTTGCCTCTTCATCCTGGTTGGGTGGTCTAGAACAGACTCCCACCATGATATTTGCCTTGTTGGCCTTCCCCCTGATTCTTAGCCGTAAACACTCAACCCTATTGTCATCATGATTAAGCTCTAGACAATCAAAGCACTCCCTGACATACAGGGCTACCCCACTGCCTCTCCTTCCTTGCCTATCCCTTCTGAAGAGTTTATAGCCATCTATTGCAGCGCTCCAGTTGTGCAAGTCATCCCACCGTGTTTCCATGATGGCAACTATATCATAGTTTTCCTGCTGCACAATGGCTTCCAGTTCCTCCTGTTTGTGGCCCATGCTGCGTACATTGGTGTAGACACACTTCAGCTGGGCTATTGATCCCTCCACCTTTTCTGGTGGGAGAAGCACTAATTCCTATTCTTTCTCAAACCACGCTTCTGTGATTTCTAACACATCAATAACCCTTGCATCTTTGCTGCCACATGAATCTCCATCCCTTACCTCCACTGAGATAGCAGACGGAAGGACCTTGCTAGCACACTGTCCCTCAAACATTGGCGTGCTGCCCCAGGCTTATCTCTAGTGAGCCCGGTTTTATCCCTTTCCCCCTTCAAATCTCATTTAAATCTCTTTCAATGAGCCCTGCAAACTCCTGCGCAAAGATCCTTTTCCCCCTTTGAGACAGGTGTACCCTGTCTGTTGCCAGCAGGCCTGCTGTCATGTAGACCGACCCATCATCAAAAACCCCAAAATTCTGCTGGTGACACCAGGCTCGGAGCCAGGTATTGACCTGCTGGCTATTCCTGTTTCTTCGCTCATCATTCACTGCAACTGGAAGGATAGAGGAGAACACAACTTCATCGCTGCCTGCCTGAAAAATCAATAATGGATAATAATCTGAGGGCCGTACCAGGGTAGGAAGCTTTCTCTTCACCTCTTTAACCTGGGCCCCAGGGAGGCAGCAGACTTCCCTAAGAAGTGAGTCCAGTCTGCACACTGGGCCTTCTGTTCCCTTCAGAAAGGAGTCTCCTATGACAATGGCCTGTCTTTTTTTCTTTATGAAAGCAGTTTTGACGCAGGGTGTAGGCTGACTTAACCATAGCAACACCTCCAAGCTAGAGGTACCATCATCCTCGTTATTGTTCAGTTCCACTTGCAGAGCCTCGTATCTATTATACAAGGGCACCTGGGAAGGTGGGGTAATCACAGAGGAGATGTGCCAGGCAGGAACTTGTCGCCATTGCACCCTATCCCTTAAGTCACTGTTTTGGGCACCTCAATATAAGAAGGACATCAAACTATTAGAGTGTGTCCAGAGGAGGGCAACCAAGACGGTGAAAGGTCTTGATGGCAAGACTTACAAGGAGCAGCTGAGGTCAGTTGGTTTGTTCAGCTTGGAGAAAAAAAGGCTGAGGGGTGACCTCATCGCAGTCTACAACTTCCTCAAGGGGAGCAGCGGAGGGGGAGGTGCTCATCTCCTCCCTCTGGTGATCAGTGATAGGACACAAGGAAATGGAATGAAGCTGCGTCAGGGGAAGTTCAGATTGGACATTAGAGAAAGGTTCTTCACTGAGAGGGTGGTCGGTCACTGGAACAGGCTCCCCAGGGAATTGGTCATGGCACCAAGCCTGTCAGAGTTCAAGGAGTGTCTGGACAATGCTCTTAGTCATATGGTTTAGTTTTAGGTAGTTCTGCGAGGAGCAGGGGGTTAGACTCGATGATCCTTATAAGTCCCTTCCAACTTGAGATATTCTATGATTCTATGATTCTATGACTAGCTGTCAGAGGTCTGGGTTTGGAGCAGAAAAGAAACCCTAGCTATTACGGGCTCTTCTAATGGGACAGAAAATCTGACAGTTTTGCTGATGGTTTATTTTCAGTGTTTTCTTAATTGGGCCTTAGAATCTCTGGTGTTTGTGTAAGATTCAAGAGTTGTTCCTCACTATGTGAAGAAAAACAGTTAACAGTCTTTGGCAGCATTACACTGAACGTTACATTGCTGACACCTTCTCATATCCACACATCAAAGGCTGTTCCTCCTAATGATGATAAAAAATAGATTCTGCTATTTGTACTTAAATTCCTCCCTTATTCCTTGATCAGTTTTACTAGAATATGTAAGAAAATAAGAACTTAGAAAAATACACAAAGGTGAACAAATTTGAGAGAGTGAGCCCTTAAAGACAGCTAATTAGCATACATAAGAGTGGACATAGTAATGCGCATGAATATTTTTCTAGCTTGCCTTTTGAATATAAGCAGTTGCTCTGATATATTTGTACCCACTAATAAAGGTACTATAGCTAGGATACAAATGATATTGCTTGTCTATCTCTATGCCTGATACAGCTTTGTATGTTCGTATGGCATAGTGGGTCCTGCAGTACCGCATTGATTCTTCCTGATGCAAAAGGACATTAGAGGTCTTGTTACTGGCTACTGCAGAAAAGGAAGAATATTTCAGACTGAACTGGAGTTTTTCTGCACTATTATACATGGCGCTCTGTCTTCAACTCAGTTTGTTCCTAAGTGCTCCATATTGCATTGTTGCAAAATAATACTTATTGTTTTCAATGAAAAGAGTTGCAAAAAGGACTGCTTAAAAAAACCTGAAAACTCAGTTTTTAGAGCATCAATCCAGTTACATTATACTTTGACTTTGAAAGTCTTCCAAACACTCCATTTTCTCTTTCTTCATTGTGGTTGCAACCAATTAAACAAAGAAAGGAACTATCTATCTGTTGTTTGAACACAGATACACAGTTTTATGGAAATACCAGTCTTAGGCACCACTTTAACATCAATTTCCTTTTAAATTAAATGTTTCCTATTTGCATTTGATTAGAAATTTATTGACAGGGTTGTTTTATCCACAGAACACACTTGATTTTCTGCCAGACTTTTGGATTTATCTGTGGGAAATAACAAACGTTTCAGTCAACTTCAAAATGTATGAGGAAGTTTGAACTGAACCATACATATGATATTTACACTAGAACTCCTATGTTCTATTGTAAATCACATAGAGTAATTTGCACAGTAATATAATAATTTTTTTATTAAATGCCTCTTTTCTCCCATTTTTTCCACATAGGTCTTTTAAAAAATCTTCAAATTTACATGTCTGAATGAGAAAAGCAACAAGAAACAGAAAACCTTATAGCTCCCCATGTGATTTTCCATATTGCAGGAGGTCATCATTTTCTTAACAAAAATCTTACTATATTAGTAAAATATGGTGTTATGTTAGCATTTCAAATCTTTCTTACAGATATTTTATACACTTCCCTATAATGATAATACAGAGTTTGACATTAAAAAGGTACTATTTGCCTTTTCTTTCTTAGTAGACTTTCAACTAGCATAATTTGCTGTACATTTGGAGAGTGCCATTTGTCAAAATTCTGACTTTGAAACTGCCATCGCAGTACTTGCTGGGCTTTCTGAGAGCAGGCAAAATTCTAACAAAGTGTAACGCATGTCAATGGACTCGCATTAACACAAAAGAGAAAAATATGGCCTGCTCTTCCCCCAGTTCTGATTAATCCAGGAAGAATAATAGCATCCTTATGTGGCTCTCACATTAAAGTTGCTGAGCCTTCTCCAGTCATACATATATCAAGCTATAAGAAATGAAGTATCCATAAGAGAAGAACATTTCTTGGTTTTCCATTATTAACATGCTGTGAGAATATATTTTAAATACTATCAAAGCAAACCCACTAAATTTCAAACTTGTTTACCACATGTGTGCTTCCATTCTACCCAGTTTTAGTATGAAAAGATTAGTCAGTCTGACACTGACTTTTTGCCATTGTTTTATTGCACAGAACCTTTTTTTTATGTTGAAAGGTATTTAAAAAAAAAAAAGTTTATTTATTCTACTTTTCCATTCCCATGATATTTTCTTTGATTTAGAGACAAATTAATATAATAAAGATTCACCAGAAATTGTCTTGATGCAAATCATCATCTTTCTTCCAGTTAGCTTTTAAGTGGGTGTTTTGCTAGGCTTGTTGTCATGTCCCTTCACATAATCTAGTAATAATTAATCTATTATTAACATAATGAACACAGTGCTTAATATGGCATAATAATTATAAGCAAAACATACTTCACAGTGGATTTTGAAAGCTCCTAGGGCTTGAAACAGTTATACAGCTGGTAACAGTTCCACAGTAAAGATCCTTAAGAATAGATGACAAGCTGAAAATAAGTCAACAATGTCATCCTTTTACAGAAAAGGTAAGCACAATAATGGGATGAATAGATAGGTACAGACACAGCGGACATGTAAAGCATTTTTCTGCTCTCTTCCAAGGTAAAGACAATGAATGATGTCATATTTCTTAACGACCCACTTGATTAATCAGCAGGAGTTTTGCTCAATCCATTGTCACTAATCTTTGATCTTCTGTTCCTTTACTATCATCAACGTATTTGGTATCTACATTCCCTCATTTCTATAGTTGCTGCTACATAAGTGTCGTGGTTTAATCTGGCAGGCAGCCAAACCCTACGCAGCCGCTCGCTCACTTCGCCCACCCCTGGTGGGACAGGGAGAGAATCAGAAGGGTAAGAGTGAGAAAAACTCGTGGGTTGAGATAAAGACAGTTTAACAGAACAGAAAAGGGAAAATAATAATAATACTAATAATAAAAACAACAACAACAACAACAATAATAAAAACTACTACTACTACTACTACTACTACTACTACTACTACTGACAGAATATACAAAATGAGTGATGCACAATGCAATTGCTCACCACCCGCGCTGACCAATAACCAAGTAGCAATCGCTACTTACTGGATCATGCCTACCATTCATATACTGAGCATGACATCACATGGTATGGAATACCCCGTTGGCCAGCTGGGCCAGCTGTCCTGGCTATGCTCCCTCTCAGCCTCTGCTTGGTAGAGCATGGAAGCTGTCCTTGACAGGGTACTTAGCAGCAACTGAAAACATCAGTGTGTTATCAACATTCTTCTCATTCTAAATCCAAAACACAGCACTAGGAAGAAATTTAACTCTATCCCAGCCGAAACCAGGACAATAAGGCATGCTAATAGCCTTCAAATGGTGCATCACATTGAAGAATACGTGAGCCAAGAGAATCAAGACTAGAAAAGCGCTTCAAGAACCACTGGAGATCTGGAAAAGTGACCTGCAAGATAAGTTTAAATCCAGGTTTCATCAAATCCAAGATATATCCTTCAGTTGTTAGCATTCTTGCAGTGGATATCTGATGTTGGTAATACCATACATCACTTAGGCAAAATCAAAACAGTTGAAGAAGACAAGTCAAATCAGATGTACAATATAATCTCCAAGCAAGTAGAAGGCTGCTACAAAAAAGAAATAAGTAATTTTTCATTTCACACATGCAAAAATGGGAATAGCACAAGGATACTGGAAGAATTAGCATTAACATTTATGGAGAGTTTTGAAGCTACAACAAAATTTAATAGTTGTTATCATCATCATTACGGTAGCTATTATTATCATTATTCATGACCATGACAGTATTGGAAGAATATATTGTTACAGAATTGATCGTGACAGTAGGCACCAACTCCTTCTAATCTGAGTTTTGGGACAACCTGTTCTTACTTAGAACGACAGAGAGTACGTACTGCACTCGTGCTTATGTTCTGACTATTCTTTGTTGGATCATAATAGGCTTCTTTGTGTATTGTTGTGGGCTTTTTTCTGTTAGATGAATTCATGGAACCACCAGTTTTTACTGCTGATAAAAACCTGTGTTTTTAAACCCAGTAATCCACCTTCAAGACTGAATACTGTTGCTTTCTCCTGTTTCTGACAGCATTGCCCTAGGTTCATGTACCAACTGGGTATTCGCTGCACCTGAACAAGACTGTTTTAATTTTCATTATGGCTACCTCTAACTTTTCTTTGAGCCTACATTATACAAAAGAGAAAGACTCTTCTACTCTTTGGAGCTCCAGAGATGAACATTCCTCAGGGAAAGTACTTGCAGTCTTTTGCACAGCTCATTCTTACCCTCTAATTTGGCTTCTCTCCTTCATTGATTTTTAATATAGCTGTAACTGTAATTGCATTCAAGCAATTTTAGTAAAATTATGTAACAACAGACATGAAAGTTTGCTTCCTCCTTCAGTTAAAAACCTCCAGTTAAAACCTATGCAACACCTAATAAAAAGTGTGGAAGACGTATGGAAAAAATGAGGGAATTTCAACTATAATCTTCACTGAAAGAATATTCTGATGTGAAAAGAGTGAAATCTTTTATATGAAGGGTCATTACACAATAGGTTTTGACCTGTTCTTCCCTTAAGTGCAGATGAAATCATTTCAGCAAACAAAATAGCAAATAAGCTCCCTAACACTGATCTATTATCTCAAAAGTCATATGCTTTCCTCTAGGGGAACTAAATTAGGTGATTTTCTTAATTTAGAAAAAGTCAGAATAGTAATCAAATGCAACAATGCAATATTATATTGATGAAGGCTGAGTTGGGAGACTTCTGCTAAACAATGAATAAATTGAAGCTTAAATTTGATTGCATTGAGCAGCTGAACACTAACTTTACAAGAAGAATACTCTACAAAAGTACAAGACTTTACCAAGTCCGAGAGCTTTCCATTATCAGCCATATCATTCTCTTCAAGTACAAAATCACTTGTAGTTACAGTGCTTTTGAACACGCTGAAAAAGAGTGTTGGATCATGTTTCCGTTTAGAAAACATTAACAACAATAGAAGCAGAGTATAAATCTATATAAGAAACATTCAGTATTATCTCCCGGTGAGCAAATTAACATTGTTGTAGGTCTGGCACAATATGAAACAGAGCACCTGGTAAAACCTCACATTTCAAAAACTGTTTGGATACCGGTTACATTGTTGCATTGCAGACTGTGATATCACATCTTAAAACTCTTTGTTAAATCATGTATCTACTACCTACCAGCTAACTGAATCTCATATATATGAAAGTATTGGTGAAAATAAAGAAAAATCAGAAATCAGTGTATGCATGTATAGAAGGATTGGTCTCATATGAAATGGCTATGAGATACAAAGTTTGAAGAAAATACATGTATACATACATTTCTGACAGCAACCAATGTTTACCTACAACATGGTTATTACAATTTGCCTACAGTGCTAAGAATTTTTCTGTATATACATAAATTGTGCTTGTTAGAATGGTTAAAACAGAACAAAGAAAAGAATAAAGGAAAAGAATAAGATGTCCAAAATATCATATTTTGAGGGGGGGACATTCCACTCAAGACAATAATGAAAAAGGTAAATTCAAACAAATGTTGAGGGATGAATTGTCCTAAAACCTCACCAACAAAATGCCTCAAAAAAGTTTTGGAAATGTGCTTCCAAAGATACAGAGTAGGTAATGTCCTGCCAATTATGTCTCCTCTCCCCTGAGGAGGGCTATCACTCCCAGCAGCATAGTGACTCTTCTGGAGTTAGCAGGAGCTTAGTATTGCACTAGGATATAGGAATGAATGATTATGTTGAGCCATCTTCAGACATAGTCTTCCATTTAGTGTCTCACATAAATCTGATCCTATGAATGAAAATTAGGAAGCCACCTGACACATGAATAAAGCTGCATCAACACACAGATAACAATGTTATCTGTTGTACAGATAACAATGCAATACTGCAATGATCTCCAATTGAGAATCTTCTATTTTCTCACCTATTACAGACAAAAGAAATACAATAATGAGTAACATATATCGCTTCTACCAGGCAGTACTAATTAATTTTCCTTTGCATACTCTGATGCTCTAAAATGAACTGCTACCTCCCCTCTACATGGAAAAACTAGGAGAAAAATAGGTTAAGCAATGTGGTTAATGAGAAAATGACTCTTTAACTTGAATGCCAAGAGAAAGAACAATTTTTATACTTATACTGGAAATTCTGGGGAGACTCTAAAGATCAAAATCCTTCTATTGCCAGCTAGTGCAAACCCCGAAGTTGAGGCTGACATCTTTGCTAATACTCATGACCAATAGACATCCTGCTGGTATTTCAGTTTTATGCATTTAAGTATCAAATTTAAAAAAAAAAAAAAAAAAAAATTGGTATTTTGGTTTCAGAGTCTTTAAGGCTCATGTCTTCTAATCCTTTGTTACCTTAAGTCTTTGGACGTTGGAGCCACTCTCACATTGCCCTAACTGAGACTTGGGAAAACTTTATGTGTCTGCTTCTCATAGTGATATTCAGACAGCTTATTCTTGGACTCTGCTGATGACATTCAAGTATTTTGCTTCATCACATTCTCAGAAGCGTCCTAGTAAGAAAAAAGGAAAAGGCAGACACCTAATCTCCATTATAATTCAGGAACAACAGCTGAAGCACCTATATCCCCTACTCAATTCTTCTATAAAGGTGTAAGAATGCCTAATTCAGTTGAATTACACTAACATCAACTGAAAATATGGCAAGAGAATGTGAGTCAGGGCATATGGAGCCCAGGACAGCCTCTTAAAATAGGATATTGAGTTCTCCACTGTACTGCTTAATTTGGCAAATTATTATTTTAGTCTCATTGAAGGTGCAAATATATGTTATTGCTAACGAATAGTTTTCTATGCATGACAAGAATTATCACTAGCATTTTATTTGTGGTAAGCATTACTTCCTATGCTGTGGTAAACAATGACTCAATGATCTTAGAGGTCTTTTCCAACCTTAATGATTCTATGATTCTATGAAAAGGCCAAGCAGACCTGCAGAGTATACTGCAGAAGGGTAATACACCATCTGTAGCCCAGATGAAACTGGGAATGAATAACTGATTTTGCTTAGTAAGCTGTAAAACCAATTAAGAGATTCATCTCTGTGTCTCCAACCCTCACCAACATTTTGTCTCTCGTTTTGACACCATCAGTAAGAAAGGAGGTAAATCCTTGCTATCATAATCCCTTCAGGCCCTCTTTAACACATGTAAAGAATAACTCTGATTTTGGATAAATGAGAGGTAGCAGTGCTACTAAAAGTGCTGGGCATACTACAAATCTAGTAGTATTCACAAAGCATGATCAACTCATCTAAAGTCAATAACACAAGGCAGAAATGTTAAATGACACACCCACTTACCAGACTTAAGATTTATTGATTTGTGAAGCCTAACTGCCAGGCAATGCAATCAGCTAATTGCATTTTTGAAAAACTGTTTCTTGGCTCATACTTATTTCTTTGAACACACAAAGGAGCAGATGGAACAGATCTGTGCTTTCAGAATACATACATAAATACAGAATTGCACAGAACTTGAATTTTAACTGTTGTCATCTAAACTGATTAAAGGGGTCCACTCACCTTTATCTGGACCAGAGTCATTAGCTATTTTGTTGCAGTCTGCTTATGATAACACATATGCTGTGTTTCTCCCTAGCATCAAAAAAGTATGAGCTTTAGAAGTGCTGTGTCAAAGAAATTAAGATTCTTATATTTTCATATGTATTTTGTACTTGAAGCTGTCTAAATCACAGCATCCAACATGAACAGCTAAGAACATTTTGCTAAGCTATAATCAACTATTTAAAAAAAAAAGAAAAAAAGAGACTGCTTTATGGTGATACGTTTATACACATTTTAGCTGCAATCTTCTTTAAAGCTACTCTTAAACATACATGAAAGTACAGGATCATAATGCTTATTCCCTATTTGAATATAAAAAGGTAAGATATAGATTATAATGTTGTTTGGATGTGCTTCAAGAGAGACTACTTAAATAGCCAGATGTACATTTTATAATGTATTACAAATGTTTCACCTATTTTTTTCAGTCACTTTGATTAGTGATGTACATTTGAGCTGAAGTGTATTATTTGGAAAATAAATACTGCACAAGATTCATGAATATTAACTGCAAAAAAAAGAAAAATAAGGTAAATATAATACATTTAGCTTGTATGAGTAAATGTGTGTTCATAGGCCACCTTTTATTAGGTTTTCTGTTTTTTAAACAAGATAGATTATTTTCATTAGATTTTAGAAATAGAAAGTATGAGGTGTTCATGGAAAAGAGCAATTTTGTACGATATGAAATGTGCTACATTTCTTCATGGGTAGACAAAATCTTATGTAGGACAGTAGCCTTTTAAAAAGATTATATTTTATGAATGTAAGTTGTTAAGGAAATTTTAGAAGTGTAAACAAACACTACAATGACTCTTGCTGTGCATGTACAATCTGGTTTTCCTTACAGATGAGGTGCTTTATTTCTTCATTTTGATGTCCACTTTTTCACTTAAATATTATGAATGTAAATACACACATATTGAATTTGGAAATATTATTTTTTAAAAACTTGAGATTAACTCTTTCATTTCAAAGGGATGCTTAGTGCTATTAAGCATGTAGATACTTTAGGTAAAAATTCAAGCACTGAATAAAGTTTCAATTTATCTGAATAAATATTTATAACTGACAAAAATTCATTTCAGATTAAGCTGTCTCTGATTTGCAACAGTGTACATTATACGCACAAATTAAATCAGAGTCAATTTAACTATCCTATTAAATAATGTGAAATCACAAAGTTCCCACCTGGAAGTGTGAATTTATTCAGATTTGTTCCCACATCAGGAATAAATCCCGTTTGGTTTGATCTTACCCTTAAATTGATCTATTTAGCAGTAAATCACACTTTCAGTGAAAAATTAAGGATGTGAAAATATTTGGACTGCCTGTCTTTTTGGTAAAAAATATATTATGAAGTTTTGGGGAACTACAAAACAAATGACTGCATTCATAAAAATATAAAATACCATATTTGTCATAACAAGGCATATCATAAACATTACCTTTATGTACTGAAACATAAGAAGCACTTTGAAAGCCTGAATCCTCCAGCATCTATATAGAATAGCTCGTAACAGACAAATATCACAGGGAGAAAAATACACACACAGAAGACAGGTCCAGTAACTGCTGAAACCGTTGGTTTGAGATAGTTTATCAGTTAATTACAAAATAACCAAAGCTAATACTAAATCTTTTTATTCAGGTGACATGCAGTGTCATCAGTCAGCATTCATCAGACTAAACAGGATTATTCATAGAGGCTGGATTTTTTCTGGATCTTACTGTGTGAGAGGGTCTGGATGGTCCTCCTTGGACACCACAAACTTGTCAGAGACAAATGCTGTGCAGAAGTATTCATGGCTATTAGTTGTAAGGAAGTGGGTGACTAAGCATGATCGGTGGGGAGAAGTCAACCATATTCGCCCAGAGATTAGTTATAGCAGTGACACAAAAGTAACATGAAGAAGTAAATAACTTTGCCTGGAGACCGATACCGAAAGTAACAGGAGGAAGGAACCAGCAACAGGAGATGAAAGGGATGACTGGTGGAAATCACTGAAATTAATACTTGACTGAGCGACCACATAATGCTCAGACCGGGAGACAGTTTATGTAAACCCACCATGGTACTATGCAAACTTTGGTGGGAGAAAAGATGCTCTGAAGACCCTAGAGGAGCCACCACCAGTAGGTCCAACATGTACTGCCTCATGGGAAGAAGTATTGGAGCCTTGATCTCATTGCTGGACCTAGGACAAGGTAGACCAAGTGTTATATTCTGAACTTGACCAGTCAGGACACAGTGTGGGCCAGCTGCTCCCTCAAGGGTTGTCAGGAGCCACAGGGGCTCCCTGGAGTGGCAGGGCAGGGTCTGGCAGCCAGGGCCTGTCCCACCACACCAGCCAGGAGCAGAGCAGCTCTAGAAATGATGAACAGAGTTGTTTTCTTGTAAGAAAATCCAATAATAGCTCGAGTGATCAAAATGGGGTAACCCTTTCACAGATGTGATCTGCACTGAGCGCTGCGGTCTGATCAGAGACCCATTAGATGCTGCACAACCCGGGTTACCAACATCTGAAGGGGTGTAAGATGCCTGTTCTATCCTCTTCTTCATTATAGTGTTGGCCCTAATAAATAGCATTTTAAATGGTACTTTAGAGATTCTGAGTGCCTTTCTTACTGGGATCATATCAAAATAGCACCTCCTGGTGCAGAACATGGGCCCATGCTGAGTCTAGCTGGGAGGTCAGCCCATGGATCGGGATTAGGTGGGTACGTGGCCAAGAACAGGCACAGCTGGCGGGTGGTCAGGCAGCAGCTCAGGCCAGGCACAGCGATGGATCCTCAGCTGACAGAAACTCCTAGTGGACTGGGATTAGCCCTGGCTGTGTTCACATCACAGCACTGTCTGGGAGCACTTCCCCACAGTCCCCAGTGGGAAGGGTGTCCTTCATCGTGTGGGCTCTGAGCTAGCCCAGGTGGCCAGACCCCAGGAAAGGGGATGAGTTCAGGGCCCTGACAGGGTGATGATTAGCATGGTGCACAGCCTCCCTGCTGCAGCTGGCATGGGCTGCAGACAGCAGGCAGCTGTAACAGGTCACGCCTGAGTGAGATGTGTATGTGTTGTGTTGTTACTAGGTACTGATGTTGTTTAAGTAGTGCTTTGTTTGGTATTCTTGCCTGTCTAATTTTAATTATTATTGATTTCTTAATCCTAGTTAATAAAATAAGCATTGAATTAAGTGAGGTATCATCCCTTTTCCTGGCATAACCACACCCACACTAATCAGTCAAGTACATCAAGATGAAATCTGGTGTGCAGCGTGCAGGCAGAAAGCACTAAAGGTAGGGGAAGCCACAAGCTGATCCTCGTGTCTCAGCACCATGGCTGCATTTTGACAAACTGGTGGAGAATGCAGGCAGCATGAGGCTGTCCTTGTGACACTGTGCATATGAGTGTGAAAATGCAGTGACATATAGAGCAATTAGGCAGTCCATTTAGAGAATAAGTCTGTTTTCTAAAAGCATATTAAAACTTGCAGAGTGGCCTGAGGACTTACTAGCTAACTAATCTTTGCAACAGCCCTATTAATAAGTTCATTGTTAATCCTTCCATTTGTCAAAGAAGTGAAATGACTTGCCCTGTGTCAAACTGTAAACCAACAGCAGACGAAGGGTAGGTTAGGTGATGTCGGAGATCCACCTGCACATAACCCATAGTTCCATGGACATGGATAAAACAGACTGAATTCCTCAGAGCCCAAGTCTGATAGAAAAGTAAAAGGAAAATATCGATTTAAATAAAAACACATACAGACTACTGAAGAGCTTTGACATATGCAGTATGCAAAACATTTAATGCCATGTGTAAGCAAGCTTTGGAAAATGTAGGTTTAGAAAAACAAAACCAAAACCCATTTTGACACATACTGTCCAGGATCAACAGTGTAAGTTGGGCATCTATGTTTTATTCTGAGACTCAAAGGCTGACAGGACCTCCTTTCTGCCTCACAATCACATAATCACAGAATTGAGGTTGGAAGGGACCTCTGGAGATGGTCTCATCCAACTCCCCTGCTCACAGGAAGGTGAGCTAAGAAGATTGCTCAAGATGGTGCCACAGAAGGGTCCTTCAGAATGTAACCACACACATGCTCCAGATGCTCCTACCCTGAGCACCTCATTGTTTAATTTCTTCCTAGGGTCCCCTATGGCTTACAGATAGACAGTAAGGTGCTCAAACCCTTTCCTCATTCCCTTAATGAGCATGATCTGTTAAGTATGCATAGTAAACACATCGTGTTAAGACAAGCATACAATGTAGTGAAAAAAGGCAGGTGTTCAGAAGCACATTTTTTATAAAAAATGTCTGTGGTTAGGGAATTTGGTTAGTAGGAGACCCTCTGTCTAGTCTTCAACCGTAAAGCGTTAGAGTGCACACTCCAAGAGAATGGCCTAGTCATCCAGATGGAAACTAGAATGGGCTGAGATGGAGTAGGACCACTTTCCAGCCTTCTCACTGAAGGCAGGCCACTACACAGAAAGGAATGTATCATTTTGCTGGGTCACAGGAAGAAACACAAGAATGAACTTGAGCTTGTACCGCTGTGAAGGAGACTCAACTGGCCCAAGAACTTCTTACATACTTTGAAGTCATTAAGGTCACTGAATAATATAGATGAAGTGCAGTGGAAACATAACAGAAATATTCTACCTCACTAGCCTGAGGTCAAGGTGCTTCTAGATTCATACTGGTTTTATTAAACTTCTTTTTTGTATCGGGAGAGTCAATATTCAGTATCCCAAAAGGGAGGGAATGCCATAATGTATGGGTGTGAGTCAGGCCTGTTCCATACACTGTCCTGTCCCTACCAATTGATACTAAATGCTGCAACTCAACACGTGGGAGTGACACATTGTCACAGAGGTGCCTGGCTGCCTCTGTAGTCAACAGAAAAAATAAACAACTCACTGAAGTTGTCTGAATCAGCCTGAAAGACAGAAAATTTTTAGGCACTCGAACACCTAAGTGTCCTAACAGGGGCCTAAAATTAGACACTTTTTTAATTTGGCCCACCATAAAGCCAAACTACACACTGATTTTTACATTTCAACACTGTTTTCTGTATGTTTGTATTCATGATTCTAGCTGATCCCCTTACAGCGTTACTTCTCCAAAGGTTATTTTATGGTTTTATTTTACTGCAATAGATAAAAGAATACTGGCCACTATGGAAAAAAGGATGGTAGCATGATCACATTGTGGATGTCATTTTACTCAGAGGATTCAATAATGATCAGTAGTTGAGTTTCATCAGATGGGTTGTAAAAAAAGAAGTCTTGCTTTAGAAAGCAAAAAAAAAAAGATGAGTTGTCTTTCATTTCAAGTCACTCTCTCAAGCTCTAAACACCAAAATAGCAAGAACAAACCAACTTTTTAAAAAAATGATCGAACTAAATATATCAACATATCCCAGCCTACATACCGTATATTTGCAAGGTTTGGAGAAGAAAGTTGTCCTTCAAGTTTAAATAGGAAAGGAAAAAAAGGATAATTTCAAAGAATGTGGCATAGTAAAAACATTTTTAACCTGGTCAGAAGAGCATTCATAGCAGTATACTTCTGACATGCCCATGAAGCAATCCCTAGGAGGCCGTGCTGGAAAATTCTTTTCCTCTGAAGGATCCAATGCACTACTTCATTGTTTCCTTTGGTCTCTGTATTGAGCACTAAGGGATGCCACTAGTAACTGACTGCCAGCTAGACTATGCACTGCTGACCATCAAATTTTCCACCCACTTAGCTGAGCTGGATATTATCTGGGTATTGTGGGGGACAATGATGAAAGCCTTGTTGAAAAGACAGAAAGGACAGAAGTAGGTCAAAGCAAAGTCAACGGTTTTAACTGAATAGCAGTGTATTTCAGGAAACACCTTTACCTATCAGACATAAGCTATTTGTTTAGATTATTTTAGTCTTCAGCTATGCATCTCAGCATTTTGTGATTATTAATGAATTTTATAATAACAACATCTCTGCAAATCTTGTATCAGGGAAGGAGCTGAAGCAAAGATAGATGAAGAGACTTACCAAGATCATGTCCCAAGAATGCCAAATATGTCAGGTAATGAGTGCAAGTTCTGTGATTGTCATTATCATGTTCACTAAGTAATTGTTCCTATATGAAGTTACTAGAAATTAAGAAGAATCAATCTAAACCCAACTTGCTTTTAAAACAAAATACCCACTGTACTGATTAAATTGCAGCAGTTAAATATTTATCTGTCTTCAGTCAATATTAAGTGCTTTGCTTATGATGAATCTGGAAAAAATCCCCTATTATGCATCTGCTTCGCATTTGCGAGCCAGAGGAAGAGAGTGAGCAGGAAGGTATGGTGAGCAGGATTAGATCAACTAATCCTACTACTGCTTTCAGTAAACAGCTATTGGATTGTTTTTCAAATTAAAAAAATAATAACAAAAATAGGCTACTGTCTGGTCAGGAAGGAAAAAAATCAGCCCAAACACCTGTGTCTGGCATATGAACAGCTGGGTGCATGCTGATGGTGATTCAACTGTAATATGTGCTGTATATAATCAGATAAACAGAATAAGTTGTGTGTGGAATCTATTATAGAAAATCTACTGCATGATTAATTAGCTTTATTTTCTTTTCACTATCTTTTTATCGCCTTTTTCTCGGTCAGGAAGGGTTGGGGGAGCAAAGGAAGTTCTGTGTTTGTCTTCTGTTGTCACTGCTGAATGTTGATGTAACAGTTTTGGTATGTAGGGAGGAAATAGCTCTTACTCGGCTTGAATCAGAAACCAACTCTATACGGACGTAAATAGACAGCATGCTTATTTTCAGAGGGAAAACTGCAAAGGAGAGAGTGAGAAGCCTATTAGGCGAAGGTTTTAATACTCATCTTTGATCAACTCAATATTTTAGAATCTTACCTGTCCTCCATCCATCATAAAGATTTAAAGCACACTAGTTTTATAGAAGTTCTTTGGAGCCCATAGAAAACTACCCTCAATTATGTGGGATTAAAATGAGCAGGGATACTCTCAGCCGCTGACATCTAAAAGATCTCAAGTGTTTGAATATGCAGTTTGGAGGAATAGAATCTCTGAATTTGTGTCTTTCTGTTGTTAAAAGGTATGCAATGAGATTTGAAAAGTATAGAATATGTACCTACAATTTTGCCTGTTATTAGGCAATTTAATTTATTTCATCATCTGAAGATGCAGCAGCACTATGCCGTGAAAGTTGCAGGTGGCAAAATGTTAGTTCATGTATAGTTCAAGAACTTGTGTAAGGTGAGATGAGATATACCAGCTTCTTGCAGCTCAGAATTTAAACTGAACAATTCTCTGCTGCTTCATTTCCTACTTAATGTAGCTGTAAATGTTTTGGCCCTTTGGTCTTCTGTATTAAGTGGGCAACCTTTGGCATACTTAACAGTCTTCCTGCTCATAACTGAGAAAAATGACATCTTATCCTTTCTCTGTCCTCTTAAAGTAGATTTTGAGTAGTTTACAAAAAAAAAAAAAGAAGAAAAAAAAAAGAAAAAAAAAGAAAACATCATAGAAGGAATTCTAAGTGAGAGCAAAAATATGTGTTCTGCATTTAATCACTATTTAGTACTGCATGAACAAGAAGATAAAAACTACCAAAAAAATCCCACAACCTTGCTGCAAACCTGTAAGAAAACATGATCAGCTGTAATTAAAATTATATGGACAAATCACTTTAAATCACAAAGCAGTGGTATGTAGTGAACTAATTCTGATGGTGTTGGACCCACTCTCTTTGGATAAGGTTTGTTTTCTACACATTAATTTGCCAAAGTAGGAGTCAACAGAATCTGTTATAAAGAACGAGAGAGGACTTTCCAAGACCTAGGCCTCTTTTTGGGTCTGACTGCTGTACTTGCTTGAATGGTAAAATATTTCATATTTAACCTACTGTTAATAAGGGGCAGTTTTAGTCAATCTGAGACTGTGATGCTGCCAAAAAGGATGGTGCCCAATAGCACCTTGATGCAGCTGTTCAGGGAGTGTGATTAGAGATCTGATCCAACTAAAATCCAAATTACCAAATCCCCCAAAAGATGACTTTTAGTCAGATCAGCAGAATTTCTGCAGCAGTTCACAGCTAATCAGACTAAGTTAATCAGCCTCATCTTCAATTGCCTGCCCGGTAAGACTGACAATACCTTCCTGAGCAAAGAGGACTTTAGTAAGAGATACATTAATTCCAAAAGCTTCAAGATGTTGATCAGTGTAAAACTCACAAGATAATAAAATGTCACAGATGTTATATTGGCTCAAAATACTTTATGCTGAAATGTAGCATATGTAATAATATACAGCCATTTGCCTTTCAATATGAATGAATATTGTATGTGTTGGAACGTGTGTACACTTGAATGCCATAGGATTACTTTTTGGCATTCTAAGACATTTTGCTATTTTTATTAGAGACAAAGCAAATGGTGATGCCTACCACTTTTCCCTATTATTAAATAGAGAATTTCCCTATTATTAAAGATGTGCTTTGTGTTCTTGGAAAAAAAAAAACAAATCAAACCAAACCCAAAAACTTTCTGGCTTAAATTTGAGGCTTAAAGAGGCTAAGAGGAAACAGATGAAATAATATAGGCTTTAGAAAGCATTTCTAGCCCCTAGAGCAGGAACTGGGTATTTAGCAAGACCAGTAATACTGCATCATTGGCTGGGAGAACCTCAGTGCATCACCACGCTGAGTTCTAAAATTGAAAACTATGTATATACATTTGGCATAGACTGCTGCTGAGATTATTGTCTGCATCAGGCAACCAGCAAAATCCGCTCATGTGTCACTGTAAGCCTGTTTTATCTTACATATCTCCACCTTGTGTTTTCAATAAAACTGCTTGTGTACGTGCTGCTCTACATGGGGATTGAAGAAACACCGTTTACAAAGTGGTACGATAGAAGTGCCAGATTCACTACCTACATTTGAAATACAGTTAGAAATCTGGGGTAAAAGAGACTCTACAGAAAGATCATAGGCGTATGTATTTGGTCCAAATAAGTTCACTAAAACAAAGCGATATGTGCTTCTCTTCCGTTAAAGGTGAAGGAAGAACTCACAGTCTTAATAATAAACACCTTCGTCTTTGGCTGGTTCAGGAAGAGTGCTTTTCATCTACTTCAGCCAAGGAAAGAAATGGTCAGATGATGCCTTATCTTATGTCAGCCACAGACTGGCGTTTAGATTTGTATTTTTCACAACATTTGCCATTGAGCAAAACTTATACCCTCCCCCAGAAGGCAGGCAAGTATAATTCTGTTATTTTCCAGATGGGTGAACAAAAGAGGTTGCAGGAGATTGTTTCTGACAGTGCTGGGAACAAAACCCAGGGGCCAAACCACCTATCAGATTTACATAAATTGTATGCAAATGCAAGAGAAAATGTATTTTCTGAAGGTGTTTTGAACAGCTGCTGAGAATTTAGTAGCACCACAGCATGCCACAGTATAGCTCCCACATTCACATCTTTCATTACTACTAGTCCCCTAGGTGCTGGCAGCTCTGACAAGGCAATGTGAACCGTAGGGGGGATAAAACAATTTCTGTGACAATGTATAGATCCTAGTTCCTGGTGTTCTCACTAAAACCCATCCATTCAGTAGGAAGTGATATCCACCATCAATGCAAAAGGCTGCCCAGCACTGCAAACTGCATAGAAGCTGTAGAAGAAAAACCACAGGGACACATATCCCAAGGCACAGATGCGAATTGGTGTTATATAAGCACCATTTCCCCAAATGGGGAAACGTACAGCAAACACATGATACTGCAGTTGAGCAAAGCCTCCAGAAAAGGCAGTCCACAGCCTGGAGAAGAATTTTATTTTCATGTACTCCAACCCTCCACATTACATGTCTGTTCAATACAGTTCACTTGGAGTGTGAGTTCAAATGCAGATTTGGCCTTATATAAAATTTCGTCATTTCATAGCAAAGCACAGGGTTTCCACAGACCCAGAGAACCTGTTTACAAACTATGTTAAAATAGTTACTATATCCTGAAATACCTTGTAATGCAGCAGATGTTTTTCATGCCTCTGGAAAGACAATAGCAGCAGTAGTGCTAGACATTAATTACTTTTCAATATATGCTAACTTATAATGTGACTACAAGAATTCTACAATATAGTCACCTTTACCTTCTGTTGAACAACAGAAGAATAAAACCTTATCCAACACAGGGCATCACTGGTTATAATTTAAATAAACTACAGAGGTCACATATTTATTACGAAGTTTTGCCCACACAACTACGTATGCAAGGCATGTAGAAAAATCACTTTCTGTGTCACTTCACAGTTCCTTCTGTGGTGGGTTGACCTTGGCCAGCTGCCAGATGCCCACCCAGCCGCTCTCTCACTCCCCTCCTCAACATGACAGCAAGGGTGGGGGAATAAGATGACAAAGCTCCCGGGTCCAGGTAACGACAGGGATATCACTTACCAATTACCATCACGGGCAAAACAGACTTGACGTGGGGAAAATTAATTTAATTTATTGTGAATTAAATAGATTTGGGTGGTGAGAAACAAAGACAAAAATTAAAACACCTTATTCCTAACCCCCTTTCTTCCAGGCTCAACTTTACTCCTCTATCTCCCCACCCCAAGCAGTGCAGGAGGAGGATGGGGAATGGGGGTTGTGGTCAGTCCATAACAGCTCCTCTCTGCTGCTCCTTCCTCCTCACACATTTCCCCTGCTCCAGCGTGGGCTCTCCACGCGCCACTGTTGCTTCACGAAATACCCACCTGCTGCAGCCCATGGGCTGCAGTGTGGGTATCTGCTCTGGCATGGTGTCTCCACAGGCTGCAGCGGAATCTCTGCTCCGGTGCTTGCGGCACCTCCTCCCCTCCTTCTTCTCTGACCTTGGTGCTCACAGGATTGTTTCTCTTTCTTTCCCCCTCACTCCTCACTCTGCCTGTGTGGTGTTTTGCCCTTCCTTAAATACATTTCCCCAGAGGCTCCACCACCTTGGCTGGGGGGCTCTGCTGTGCCCTGCGGGCGTCGGTCAGAGCTGGCTGGAACCGGCTGTGTCCGGCACGGGGCAGCCCCGGCCTCTCCTAACAGAGGCTGCCCTGCAGCCCCTGCTAGATTAAGCTACTGACATGTGGACATAAATTTATTAGCTGAAAACCTAAGTGTCTTATTATACAACCTTGTCCATACCAGTAAAGCAATGCCTTTGAAAACTAGTCCTAACTATTTTAAAATATCTTTATTTGTTTTGAACTGCATGGTGTAATACTAGCACAAATCTGCACACCTAACCTGTTTCTGATGAAGGTGTCTGCCCTCTAGTTTCTGCTACATTTACCCACAGTTTAAAATTCCGTCTGCAATCAGCCTCCAGTGAAGTGTATTTTTATTTAATTCTGTATTTCCAGCCATGTCAAGGACAAGATCAAGTAATGGTCACAAAATGACAAAGCATCTTTGGATGAAGGTGATCACAGATGTAACAGCAGCATCAGTAACTGCATAGAAAATAGATCAACAAAGCTAAAGAGAGTGAGACAAAAAGCAAGTGGTACAAAAGGGTGAGCAAGCAGAGAAGAAAGTTTCATGGGCAGTTTATGGTCTAATAAAAAACCAGGCCAACGTGTGCTTCAAAGAACAAGCAAAGAATAATAAGGACAGTCAAGGTGGTGGAGAGATGAATAAAAAAGCTTTTCCCACCTGAATTAACTACATTCCAGAATATAAATTCATCACAAAATTGATGTACTTAGTCACAGGGAGAGAAATACCTTCCTTCCTTGGTTGTGTTCCTTAAATGAGTTTCTTTCAAATTTTCAGAAAGATGCAGCTCACATGTCTCTCTTTGCAACCTGACTACTAAGCAGGACTATTTAACAAATGTATGTGTAAATTTTACTCAATAATCTCTTTAATCAAGTGATTCAAATTTGCAGCACCAAATTTTCTTACTGCTAATATGTAAAACTAGATCTAAATTGGCTACTCTTGAAACAATCAGCTGTCTGATGTCCTGTTTTGTTCCTCTTCTCCACATATGTGCAAACTATATATTAAATATCTTCCTGAAATTTATTTAGAAAGCAAGAAGTTAAAAAAAAAAAAGGTTATAGTAATTAAAATAATAACAATAAACCACAGAATAACCATCGCTGTTTCTCCCTTCTCTCATCCCTCATGAAAAAAGGATTTCCAATGAACTGTATGAAACAGGGATCCCAAGTTAGTATACCCGAGGTCCTGAGATGATTTTGGGTCACAGAGCTGGACTGAGCATAGTACAAAATACAGATCATGCACCAGGATCTCAATGCCACATTTTAAAAATCTGTTTAAATACTAAACTTGCCATCAGAACTGTGGTAATATGACAGTCTCCAGATCACTAAATACATTTAATCTTTTGAACAGCTTTCTGAGATAGGCAAGTACTACTCCCACTTCAGAGCTGTGCAAAATAAGTAACAAGCTAAGATTAACCAAACTCTTTAAAAACATGTAAGAAGTTTGCTGCTGAGCTAGGAGCTGATCACCTAGACTAAGAAGAACTGCTCCCTTCTACTCAGCAGAGGAGAAAATCCAGCTAACCCCACAGCAGTCTGGACTGCATGACTGCATGTTTCGTTGTTTGTGGAGACCTGCCCTCTGATTCCTCTACAATTACTGGTGCTTATGACATGTATCAAAGAGAGCCAGCCTGGCTTGTCGGGAGATATATTTTCTTCCCCTTCCCTCCACCACTCCTTTTTTAGACACTCGTGCAAAGGCTAGCTGCCTACTGTTTTTTAATTTTTACTGATTTTCAATATCCACGGAGCAAATAGCACTTCCTATTGCTTTCAGCTAAAGCAAACCTGTAGAGAATTGTGAACTGTTACAAGCACATTGAATCAATTTTATTTCTGTATTGATCTTCCACTTAAGCAACAACAGGCTTGAGGAAGAGAATTAAAAAAAATTGCTTTGCTTTCACATATGTTTTTTTGGTTTCAGTACTCAAAAATACTCAACAGCGTAAACATTTACTATCATATCACTTCTTAGGAAGAAGACAACATGGCACCTTCATAAGCTATTTGGCAATATACTCTATTGCTATATTTCCATGTGCTGTGCCAAACTAACAGAAACCAAACAGCTGTCTGAAAAGCCCTTTGTGTGAAGCACTGAGTGACCAGATAACAAGCTAATGAATTTTGCAGAATTCTATATACTTTAGAAATAAATAAATATTGAAACTATCAAAATATTGAATATTGAAAAAAATATACCAGATTATCTTGAATTTTAATAGTTTATTATTCCCTCTGCAATCCAGTGACTCGTTTTTCCTTCAAGTCACAGATATCTGCATTGTTTCATGTAGAATACCTAGTGTCTCTTCAGTAGTACTGAAATCCCTTTGTACTATCATATATGTGACAGAATTGTTCTTCCTTTCAAGCAGATCAGAAGGGCTCTGCATCCTGCTTCTTCCCTGGAACAGAGGGAATGGCCACGTATTTTGAAATCTTTACTATCTGTTTCGTGCAGTCTCACCCAGCCACAAGATGACAAAAAATCACGTGAGATCGTGGAGCAGAAACTATCTATCTAGAGAAATTTCAGTGAGTAAGCAATCTCATCAGCAGTGCTTGGAATACAATGCTTTATGCAGCACACAGAAGAAAAAAGGACTCTATGGCTCACTTGAAACGATCAGTATGCACCATTAAAGGCAGTGTCTCCTTTAATACATGAAGGGGGAGTTCTAAAGAGCTTAGCAAAATTCTGGAAATTTAGGTTAAATGCAGTTTAGAATTTCCATGATATAATAAAAAGAACACTTACAAATGCTTTAGCTGTAACATTGCTGAAAGGCAAATCATATAATTTTCAAAGCAGATGTATCCAAATAACAGCAATTGGGCTATACAGACTATTAGAACTTTAATCTTGCTATTTTCCTTACAGAAACACAGAGATTCTTCAAAACTTGGAATTTTGAAATTATAACACAAGGCCAAATCTAAAAATAAAAGGTAATGGAATGTGCATTCATTATGTTTTATACCTTAATTCTGGTGAATCTGCAGCTCATTGTCTTTAGAAGACCGAGTGAATTGTGACGTAGAGCTTCAGTAAAATCATATAAACTAATAACTGCTATTAGCAACATCAGTCACTAAGAAAGTAATAAATAACCATTGTAATTATCAACAGTGTATTGAAACCGTTTCTTTAATGTGATAATTAATCCTAGAGCTTTCTTTGGAAAATGAGATTTTCTGCTTATTCTTGATTCTGAAAATTACACCATCTATTATTTATGTCACTTTTTATAAGAGGGGCTGCTAAACAGGAAGGTGTTAGAATGTTCTGAATTATACAATACTTTAGTCATGTTTTGTGAAGGTTATAGCATGAAAAACTAACAATCTATTCAGTTATCTAGTTACGAACATATTTGCAATATATGTATCAATGAAATACTGAACATACACTAGAGATTACCATGTTCATTAAATATCTGATCTTGTTTAAACACGTGAATATTGATATGACAAAGTTTGTAAGCATCCCTCATTAGTCCTATTCCTTTTACCATTTAAATTCTAGTGGGAAAAATACAAAGAAAATATGCTGTCTTGAACAACTTGGTATTTCTTTACAATTGATAATTGACAGCAATGAAATTGAGGGTATGAGTGGTATTGCTGAGATGTTCGACTTATCTTAGGAAAAAAGGACATAATAAAAATAGTGGTCAAAACTGAGAATATCAACCTTTATTATTTTAAAATATGGTCCTATGGTCCTCTACTTTAGAGATGGAGAATGGCAGAAATGCAACAAAATTATTGGCCAGGAATGCATCTTAACCACTGGAAAGATTAAGAAATATTTCCATTCTACCACTAGGCTATTCAGGCACCCTCACTGGGACAGTCGGTATACAAAATATAAAGCTTGACTCATGTCAAAACGACCACTGACAAGACAGAAGTGGCTTCAGAAGTATTTCTTTTTTTTTGCTCACCATCATAAAACATTTCTTTGGTTTTGGCTGGAATAGAGTTAATTTTCTTCATAGTAGCTAGTATGGGGCTATGTTTTGGATTTGTGCTGAAAACAGTGTTGATAATACAGGGCTGTTTCCATTATTGCTGAGTAGTGCTTACACAGAGTCAAGGCCTTTTCAGCTTCTCACACCATCCCACTGGCAAGTAGGCTAGGGTTGCACAAGAAGTTGGGAGGGGAAACAGCTGGGACAGCTGACCCCAACTGACCAAAGGGATATTCCATACCATATGACATCATGCCCAGCATATAAAGCTGGGGGAAGAAGAAGGAAGGGGGGGACGTTTGGAATGATAGCCTTTGTCTTCCCAAGTAACTGTTATGCGTGGTGGAGCCCTGCTTTCCTGGAGATGGCTGAACACCTGCCTGCCAATGGGAAGTAATGAATTAATTCCTTGTTTTGCTTTGCTTGTGTGCGCGGCTTTTGCTTTCCCTATTAAACTGTCTTTATCTCATCCCATGAGTTTTCTCACTCTTACCCTTCCGATTCTCTCCCCCATCCCACTCTGGGGGAGTGAGCAAGTGGCTGTGTGGTGCTCAGTTGCTGGCTGGGGTCAAACCATGTATTTCTTGTACATTAGTGAAAAGTTAAATCTTCAAGTCTTTGTGGTGAATGATTAATTGTTTTACATAGGTATGAGACAGTTATGCCTGCAGGCAAGCAAAATAACATTGCAAAATAAGAAACAAAATATATATCTCTATTTTCAATATAAATGTTGTCTAGGAAGTGGAACAACTTTATTGAAGTCACCAGTTCTCACAGGCTTGAAGAAAGGAGCTCACAAGAGTTTTTCTTCACATATAATATGTATATATGTACACTATGAATAAATCTATTCCTAGGATACTACACTTGTGCAAACAAAATGACAGATTGGTAGAATTTATTTCTTGTGCTGATTTTCAAATGATGTGTTGTTACACATGAGTTAGTTTATCCTACAAAGGTAAATGCAATCCAAAATAAACTACTGCCAAAGTTACTGTGATTTTTGTGTGTTACCTGATTTTGCTTTATTATGCTAAGTTGAACTTGCTTATAAATATAAATACTGTCTAGCAGCATTGGTAGTACAAATGAAGTATGTTACATTCTTAAAACAGATAATAATATAGAATCATAGATTCTATGATTCCATGATTCTGTGATTCTTAAAACAGATAATAATATAGGTAAAAATAAAAGCTCTCCTTGTTTCTTATAGGGAATACAGTCATCTGTAGCACCTCTTATTCTATCAACTAAAAATTTTAAATTCTGGTGGATGATACCTTGAGGAATAGAGGTTAAATTATGGCCTCTTTTTTCCGGACACTGAAGGGCAGACAAGAATTTACTACGTCAATTTCAAGCTCAAGTTCAGAGCATCTTTTTGAGTTAAAAGTCAGCATTTGCCCCCAGACAGAATTTAATTTAACAGAATGCCAGATTTTACATAGAATTTGATTGCATAAAATTACCAACAAAACCTAATTTTTCAAATTCTGTGTTCAACAGGTGATTGGAAGCTGCAGCATACTAGCAGGACTTAAGAAAGAGAAATTTGTTTAAAATTCAAATATCTTTGTCACTGTTTGGGCTATTATATTTCATGGTACTAAAGATATTTATAAAATGTATTCCTTTTATCATTAAGGCTCACAACATCAGAACCTTGAATTTTCAAGTAGATTTGAAGTTGCAGTAATTGCAACAGAAAGAATGGGTTATCGATGGGGAAAAAGATTGTGAGAAAGAAATAAATTTTGTTTTGCAAGCCCATTCTTTTATCTTTTCAGAATGTCCATCATTTAAACACTGACCTCTATATTTCAACGGAGGTAGGTAACCTAAAGACAAGCTGCCAGCTTTTAGCTGAATGGCGAAAAGGCCTAGTGAGCAATAATAGTCTGAGTACTGTGTGAATTTTTATTTTTTGCCATAAATCCACATAGTTATACAAACTCATTTAGACTAGATACCTAACTTGAAAGCAGGTAAAGTTAGATGGAGTGGATACAACTTATTAGAATTTTTCTTAAATAACATAAGTAATCAACAGCCTCGTATTTTTTCAATATCTTTGTCTTTGAAATACCGTAAATATACTTTGCCTTTCTTATGTTACCTCTGTGGTTTCAGGTAGGTCATAGAATTCCATCTGTGACGCAGAGTCCAGTTCAGTATGATGGAAGGTGCTGATCACCACAACTGTGAGA
Source organism: Fulmarus glacialis (assembly GCF_000690835.1). NCBI lineage: Eukaryota > Metazoa > Chordata > Aves > Procellariiformes > Procellariidae > Fulmarus > Fulmarus glacialis. Next base: position 15,830 of record NW_009226128.1, on the reverse strand, counting down.
AGAGGTCTGGACGCCTGCCACTTCAGGAAAGGCAGCTGACAGTGCTATACTATGGTACTTAGTATTACTGAACTGTTGCTACAGTTCATATTTAAAAATTTATATTGATATTTGAATGTATTTGAAAGATACTGAAGAAAACTCACACCTAGCAACAGAAGTGATTAAACCTTCTTTAATGCATTGTTTTCCATCAGTTGTTTTAGCTTCTGGACTACACATCCTTGCAGGTACTCAAATGATATTTATTGCAGCTCCCTAATTTTCTTAATTAAGAAAACACAGCAGATGTCACTTCTATAGTGATATAGCTCTTTTATCTGAGATAAAAGTAGAATGACATACTATGAAAAGGAAGATGAAAGTATTGTGAATCCATATACTGTGAGCTGGTCTGTGGTGAGCCACTTTGAAATAAACCATCCAAAATTACTTCATGATGGAAATTCAATTTCATATGAGAATAAATCTACCCAGATTTTTACAAAAAATTTAAAATCTAAAATTATAAAAATCAAAATCAAAATCAAATCATAATTGCATTCTTAAAAATCACATTCTTCAAGGGAAAAGAAAAAAATATCATGGTCAAAGCACACGGCACTTCTACCCTCCCCTTAACACAGCTGCATAAAAAGCTCATTGAATTATCTATGTTGAGGATAACTGCATAAAAAAAAAGAAGGTGAAAGAAGAGAATTCTTAAGTCAGTATGTACTGCATGGAACTAATAAGACAGTAGTCTGCAAGTATTTACCATAGAAATACCATTTAGTATGTGTATTCTACTAGGCTTTATCCATGTTGAGGAGACAAAAATCACCAAATCCAATGGGATCCACAGTTCTTTCATAATATAAAGAAGAAATCGATCTGGTCATGACCCAATTAAGACAGAGATGCAAAAGTTTTTGGCAGAATTTTTGGACTAGAAGCAGAGTTATTAACCACCCAAGTATCTGCTGGAGGGACAATACAGCAGGGCTCAAGCCATCTGGGAGATTTCTAGAGGGCATTGACAATCTCATGACACAGGTAATCAAGGAGCTAGTAAGTGCCGGTGCTCTTCTGGACCTGATACTTACAAACAAGGAAGAACTGGTTGGAGATGTGAAAGTCAGAAGCAGCCTTGGCTGCAGTGACCATGCGGTGGTAGAATCCAGGATCCTAAGAGGAGGGAGCAAAGCAAAAAGCAGGAGCACAACCCTGGACGTCGGAGAACAGACTTTGGTCTTTTCAGGGATCTGCTTGGAAAAAACTCATGAGATACGGCCCTGGAGAGAAGTGGTCCAGGAGACCTGGTTGATATTCAAATCTCACCACCTACAAGCTCAAGAAAGGTCCATCCCAGCAAGTAGGAAATCAAGCAAATGCAGCTAGGAGGCCTGCATGGGTGAACAAGGAGCTTCTAACTGAACTCAGACATAAAAAGGAAGTGCATAAAGCATGGAAACACAGGCAGGTGATCCAGGAGGAGTACAGAGTTGCTGTCTGATCTTGCAAGGAAAGGGTTAGGAGAGCCAAGTACTTGACTATGGCAAGTGACATGCAGGGCAACAAGAAAGGATTCTACAAGAACATCAGCAGCAAAAGGAAGACTTAGGAAAATGTTGGCTCACTGCTGAATGGGGAAGGCTGGATACTCAGTGGAAGGACCTGGAAAAGGACCTGGAAAAGGCTGAGATACTCAGTGCCTTCTTTACCTCAGTCTTTACCGGCAAGATTGTCTTTCAGGTCAAAAGAGGTAAATTTTTCCTCTCTCTTCTGCACTGGTGAGACCACATCTGGAGTGATGTATCCAGTTCTGGGCTCCCCAGTACAAGAAAGTTATGGACTTACAGGAGCGAGTTCAGCAAAAGGCCACAAAGATGAGTAAGGGACTGGAGCCTCTTTCAGACATTCAAAATCTGACTGGACATGGTCCTGCATGCTCTATGTGACCCTGCTTCAGC
>NW_009226128.1:0-13847 GCF_000690835.1 Fulmarus glacialis | reverse complement strand
GTTGGACAGGATAATTTCAAGAAGTCCCTTCCAACCTAAACAATTATGTGATTTTTGTTTCTGTGTTCTTGAGATATTCCTGTAAGGTCAGTTAATTTAAGAAGACCTAGTCTAAGCCAGAGCATGAAGGGTACAGGAATTCAAACATCTGCTCTTCAAGTCAGTAGCTAATGAACTGGAATAGCCATAGCAGTCGCTTTGTTGGCTTTGACAGATCACTGATGAAATATGGAATACTGTTGCTGAATGAAAGCAGAAAAATTGTTTCAGAAAGTGACATATGTTTCTAAACACACTGAATGTTCTGTTCAAGCACAAAATCTGAAACTGAAATGAAAACAAAGTAATCTTTTCTATACTCTTTATGAGAATCCATTCTCTTATCTGAGTTATTTCAGCTAGCAGGCTACACAGAATAATTTAACTGGTTGATTCTAATGTTCCACCAAATGGTCACTTTTAATTGCATATACCACAATTAGTTTGATGTAATGCATGTATTATGGGACTATTTTTGAGACTGAATAACAGATGTAGTGATTTACCAATGTAAAACTGTAACAGCTGGATTGATGGAACTGCGATTAAGGTTTTCAGAGAACAAACATTATATAAGCATACACTGCACAAACCTTCCTACCTTATAGCGGCAAATGTAATGATGATTTTATGAAATAGATATACATTACAAACTGAACTGAGTCCACTACTGTTTTTACAAGGCCTGATAAACTGTCATCAACTGCAGATAATTTCAGTGGAAAATCATCTCTATGAAAGCCATTTTTACATTTTGTCCCACTAAGACTTATGCTGAGTTATCATGATTTGCAATTTCTATAGTTGCACATACAGTCCTTCTAAAAGTAATTCCAGATTCAATTCAAGATTTATTAAATCTACTTAATGTCCTACAGCATTTCCAGTTTTATGGAACATAACATCCACATGGGTATGATTCATGTATGTGCTGATTTAAAATTCAAAATTAAAATATACACTATGTAAGATATTCCATTTCAAAACCACATCTAAATGTGTTTTCTTTATCAATTTATAAATTCATATGATAGAATAACAATTCTTAAATGACTCCCAGACTACTTTCACTGTTAACCTTCAAAGAATTTTGAAAAAGGGAGGTGTGATAAGATGATGGCGATGTTGCATCAAGCTGGCTCAAGTTATCTACTAAAACAGCTTTCCATTTCTCATTCATCACATAATTGATTATGTTGGAATTCAGTATTGCAAGTATGAAGCTTAGGAGTATCTGAAGACAGCAAAATGTCTTCCACACATCACGAATATAAGCTACACTACATATCTGTTGAGATACAAAGCCACTGATGTTTACAAAGAGCTGCTCAGATGTTTCCAATTAGTCAAACAAAAAATTCCTGTATTCCTAGGTAACTGGCAATGTTGGAAACAATAGCAAAACACCAGAAAATTAGTAATTTTTTGTTTTATTGATTTACTGTAATTTTCCATAATACTTGCACACTATGTAGAGCACCTGGCACCTGTAAATACTAATAAAATGATGACTTAAAAGTATGCACTAATATGAAAACAGACATATCTCTGGAATGATGAAATGAAATAGGTAAATCCCAGGACTCAAAATGAGCCAACAGATTGTATGGATGGTGATTTACATATTCTTTTTAAAAACACATTTGCGGAATGCACATGCAATAAAAAACTTCGTAAGATCAGTTCAAACAACTGTCTCTTCTGTGGAAAATGAGGAAGTGGAAGTGGAGGTAAAAACATGGACACGGATAATATAATCATGTAGTTTGCACTCAGTAAGTTATGTCTTGCCAAAGTTTCCATGTGGAGGTACAAAAACATGTTTAAGACTTCCACAGTTCAGAACATGCCATTTGCTTTCAAAGCATGAAGACCAAATAATAAACTTCAGCAGCTTCTGTACAACTGCATGGACTAAGCTAGAGTTGGCCAAACAACATTAACTGAATAATTTATTTAACAAATAAATGCTTTTATGGACAGCTAAAGGTGCCCTTCTTAGCCATGAGTAAATTCTTCCATCCATACCACTAATTAAAGTGTGACAGAAAACTGGAAACAACTACATTCAATATGTTCACTTGGAAGATACATGAAATATTAATGTACATAATACAACGATAAAGCTCTGTGGGGATGGGCACTATGTTCATTAAATTCCAGAGCAAAATCCTGACAATTCTGTAGGTAAATAAGGTGGAAAAGAGTGACACTACCCTATACAGGCAAGATTTTAATCAATGCTTGCCTAGAATCTTCCAAACAGAAAAGAATCTGGTGTCCGCTATCACTGTCTAGAACAGACAATCTAAACTTTTTAAGGAAATATAATTAAAAAATATATCATTTAGAGAAGAAAAGTGTAAGAAGTCTAAAAAAAAATCAGTATTCCTACTCTAAAAGTTAACATCCATCCCACTATCTAGAAAAATCAAAATCCTGGTGACTCGATTATCTCAATCTCTTGCTTGTTAAAGTTACTTTCCTTCAACCACTGAATTGAAGAAACACCATCTGGCCCCAGTGACAGTCACATCACTTTAACCACAAATAACATACTGCAAATTTTGCATCAGGCAAATGCATTTCAGAACCCACACATGGAATGAAATGTGTTTGAACTAATGTTCTTTGAATAATTTTAAAGAACAAATCCATAAAAGCAATCCAAACTACATGTCAAGTACGTGCTCAAAGCTTTAACTGAAAAGAACAATACAATCTCAATTACAAAATCAGAAAAAGTTAAACCCAAACAAATGCACATTTTCAAAACCAGCAATCAAATAATTCTAAAGTAAATAGAAACGGAAACAATGAATAAAACTGGATTGAAACAGGTCTCTAGTTTCTCTAGGCAAGGCAAAAAAAGTAAGCAATCAGAGTTTTATTGTTTTTTTCTATAAAGCTGTTGTTTCACAAGGACCGTAAAGACAATGACTGAACACTTAACACTCATTTAATCTTCATCAGGTTTGAAAGAAATGCCCATATCTAAGGAAACTAATGATATAGTTAAGAGAAAGTAATAGCTGTAAACTATGGGGATATCTTACCTTCCTGTATATTGTGGATTTAGAAAGAAAAAGTTTAAGAAGATGAAAATCTACTTCTATAGACATTATTGGTCATGTTAATTACACTGTTTATCTGCTGGAGCCATAGTTGCATCCCGAACTGGAATATCTGTCAAATATGATCTTATAGCCTTATTCAAAGTCAAATTTAACAGAAATATTGCCTCCCAATTGGAGCATTTTCAAACAGTAACAAAAATAGTTAGTTATTCCAGTCTTAGTTTCTTTTCCTGCATTACAGGGGAAAAACCTCAATAATTTTGCACGTAAAACATACAGATAGAGTTATCTATCTTCAACAGCCACTAAGAGAACATAAATCAACAGTTTTGTAATGGATTCATATTTCATAGCCCATGATACAGGATCCTGGGGGGCCACAAATGCCTTGTCAAGTTTGCTTTTTTCTTTGGCAGAGGTTAAGGATGATTGCTGAAGGATTACAATTTTATTGCTGCTTGGTGAAGGATATACTGCTCGCTCTACATTCTCACAAGAATAATCACTAGTCATTTTGAAGGCCAAGCCTATAAACTCAGATGGATGTAAATCCCCGCAGTCACAGTCTACAATCACACCTTGCAAGTTATTCAGTATGCCATTGTTCTAAAGATAGCAGTATAAATTCCACTAAACAAAGGTAATGTGTAAATTAAACTGGCATTACTTTTTAGTGTAACAACATGGAGCCATAATATACAGGTGTTAATTTTAAGGTAAAAAAGAGGGAAATAAATTTATTTTTCAGTGTGAACTCGAACTCTATAACTAGATTCAATCTTTTCAATGCCATTTAGCTGTATTTGTTGCTAAGATATTATTAGGCTTTGAAATCTGTACAGCATTTTAATGTCTTAATCTTATGAAGCAGAGACAACACTACCACAGTGTCCTGGTTTTGGCTGGGATACAGATAATTTTCTTCCTAGTAGCTGGCATAGTGCTGTGTTTTGGATTTAGTATGAGAATAATGTTGATAACGCACTGATGTTTTAGTTGTTGCTAAGTAGTGTATATAGTCAAGGACTTTTCAGCTTCCCATGCTCTGCCAGGTGCACAAGAAACTGGGAGGGAGCACAGCCAGGACAGCTAACCCAACTGGCCAAAGGGGTATTCCATATCATACGATGTCATGCTCAGCATATAAACTGGGGGGAGTTGGCTGGGGAGCAGCGATCGCTGCTCAGGAACTTGCTGGGCGTTGGTCAGTGGATGGTGAGCAGTTGCACCACTTGCTTTTCCTGGGTTTTGTTCCTCTCTCTCTTTCTTTCTCGTTTTCTTTTTCATTACAATATTATTATTATTACTATTATTATTGTTATTGTTATTGTTATTATTATTATTTCAATTATTAAACTGTTCTTATCTCAACCCACAAGTTTTCTTTCTTTTGTTCTTCAGATTCTTTCCCCCATCCAACTGTGGGCGGAGGATGAGCGAATGGCTATGGTGTTTGGTTGCTGACTGGGTTTAAACCACAATACACAGCTAATACAGTGCAGACAATTAGCTGACCAATGTCTCACACAAGAGTAGTCTCTGAGATTAAAAAACAAACTTAGAGTTGTTTATTAGTATTGAGCTGTATACTTCTATCAAGTATCTTCTAACAGAAAAAAATTCTTTATCTGCTGGCTCTTAGGGAGAGGAACGGATAGAATTTTCTTTGTAATTTTTATATACATTTACAATTTGTACAAAAATCCTAAAACAGATTAATACACTGTCAGCTAACAAATACTTAGATTTGAATGTATGCTATGCTATGTATGCTTCATTAATACTAGGCATCAATACTAGTACAGAATAAAAGGAAAAAACTTGTTTTAAATGGAGCATAAGAGTAATGTACAGACCTGTGGCTGAGAAGAAATATAAGATGGAAATGAAACAGTTTCTTAAATGGTAGATCCTTTCATCATTCCATATATTGAAATGTGGTTTTATATTTATATTCTGACAAGTTTGTTTCTAAAAGAATATGGTAAAGATTATGGGGTGAGCATAAAATCTAACAAAAAAAAAAGCCTGAACAGTCTCTTCTCCCCATACCAATCTACTCTACAATACTGAGCTCATCAAACCTCCTGTCATGAGCAGCATTTTAGAATTTCGCAACATTTACATCATACAGAAGGCGAATACAAAAATCTTCAGATGATGGTTTTATTTTCCTTTTTTGGTAGTAAGAAGGCAATTTTGGGAACTCTGATGTGCATATTTCAGGGTAATTTTTGCAGTCTCCTTCACATCTTCTAACAGCAAAAATGGTCCTAGCTAAAACTACCTTTAATTTAATAACTTGTGCAATAAGTTTCCTCACATCACAAATGCTTACAGTTCAGGTGCAGCAATTAGCTCTGATACTTTAATACTCTGATACTATGTAATAAATAAAATAATATCTTCATCGTGCTAACTTGAAATTTTATATGGGCGTCAGAATTATTTCTAAAATATTTTTAAAGTAAACATAAAATACTTTACCCTTATTTTAATGTTACTAATATAAATATAACACAACATCTATATTATTTAATTCTTACCCTTTTCCTAACTTGTACATATGAAATTGCGTAAGTGGAAAAGAATTAATCCATTACCAAGGCATGATACCAATACCTTTTCCAAAATTATAAGTTAACCATTCTGTGAACTATTGTGTGTACTAGATGAAAAATGACAGTACTGGTCAGCCTCCATTGTATACTGCTGACAGTACTGTTGCATATGTAGATACAACAGCTTACTGCATTGCGAGATGTTGTTAGCATGCCCATTTTTAATTTTTCATCTTAAAATTGAACAATAAATTAGTACTATATTTAGCACTAGAATTCTGATGACAAAACTAATTTATTTAATGTGCAAATTAATAAGCATAAATTATGAGCTACCCATTTGTAACCTCCAATGTTATGTTTAAATTGTTTCAGTTCTCAAACTGACTTCATCTGTATCTGTAAAAGTGTCTGGAGCTCAAATGATTCATAAGTTCTTGTCCTGGTTTCAGCTGGGATAGAGTTAATTTTCTTCTTAGTAGCTGGTATTGTGCTGTGTTTTGGATTTAGTATGAGAATAATGTTGATAACGCACTGATGTTTTAGTTGTTGCTAGGGAGTGTATATAGTCAAGGACTTTTCAGCTTCCCATGCTCTGCCAGGTGCACAAGAAACTGGGAGGGAGCACAGCCAGGACAGCTAACCCAACTGGCCAAAGGGGTATTCCATATCATACGATGTCATGCTCAGTATATAAACTAGTAGGCATGGTCCGGGAAGTAGCGAATGCTGCCTGGGGACTGGCTAGGCATCAGTCAGCGGGGGGTGAGCAATTGCATTGTGCATCACTCATTTTGTATATTCTCTTCTTCTTCTTCTTCTTCTTCTTCTTCTTCTTCTTTTCCCTTCTTTTTCTGTTCTATTAAACTGTCTTTATCTCAATCCACAAATTTTACTTTTTTTTTTTTTTTTTTTTTTTTTTTTTGATTCTCTCCCCCATCCCACGGAGGGGGGCAGAGGGAGCGAGCGGCTGTGTGATGCTTGGCTGCCTGCTGGGTTAAACCACAACAGTTCTCCAAAGGTCTCTCCAAGTTCAGTCTCTCAACTGAACTAATCTGTGTGAACTAAAATGTATTTTCAGTCAAGGACACTACCTTATGAAAAAGTTTTCCAAATATGCATACAATTTTGCTTTCCAATATGACTTGTCTTTTTATTGTCAAAAAAAAAGTGAAGTCACACTTTATTGCTCAATATATATGGCTAAAAGTCTTTCTTGTAACACAGTGGTAAGTTCTTACCTTATTGTGATAGGGATGGGTATATCATTGCTAATGGATTGATTGACGGATACAGTCAGAATGTTCTGAGAGTTTCCACAGCTGAATCGAACTGTTGGTCTTCCCTCCACAAGATACAAGTGAAGAAACTGTTCTCCAAAATTCCTTTCATTAGCTTTGAAAACAAAAATGGAGACAGTCACAATTCTGAAAGTGTAGGACCTTCCAAAAATATTCCACACTACTGGAACACCATTGCCCAGTCATAATGCCTATTGTGACATTGAGGAGTCTTCTATCCATATACAGGCCTCTGCTTGAGTGACTGTGAGAATAAAATTAAACTCTATATCAATAACTGATAACAGGTCAAAGTAAAAGAAAATAACAAAAAGACAAAATTTACTTTTATACCACTGTAGCTGCATAAACCCTAAGGAGATCTTTACATTAATTGAAGGTGAACTTCTCTCTATATCTAGCAGTATCATTAAGGTGACAAAGGTGACAATAAAAAAAAAAAAGAATCAGAAAAATACTATAATATCATGATTTACTATTTCATTCAGCTTTTCGAGCATATTATAGAAAACAAAAATTATAAGAGAACATCTCCCCTTTCTTATAATCTCTGTAAAGATTATGAACAATTCACCTTTCCCAATTAATGATACATTTCAGACTTAATGAGAAGAATAGTTGTTATCTACAAAACATCAGACATACTGTGTAACTTGCACAGTTCAAACTAAGAATAAAAAGATATTTTAAAAAAATCTTTCAATCTTTGTTCACTTCCACTAAATAGTATATTGTAAATATGACAGCAAAATATTTCTATTTAAATGATGGATGGCACATGGTTCGTCTACTAAAAAAAGAACTGACAGCTACAATTGCAAATAATTTTGGATGGGTATTTTTTTATGAATTTGCCCTTTGAATTTAACTGTATTTACTTCTCATAGAAGGTAAGACACAGTTCCAGTTTAGGATTTTTACTCCCCTTTAAGACAATCTGGTTTTTGCACTATATTCTACTATATTTAACTGAAATAAAAAGGACTCAAAAGCTAGGTCATTAAATTGAATTTACTGCATATATTTGTTCAGCAGTTTTTGACCATAAGTTTACCATGTTCTTATTAACTTCCAGAATCATAATGTTTGGAAACTTGGAACCTTGAGTTGAGATATCTGTATCTAATTCTCCATCTTGTCTGGAGCACATCTCCTATCCGTTGTCTGTAGCTGAGTTGAGAAAAAACACACACCACACACACTGTACAAATAAACTTTTTATGAGGGTATGCTTCCGTAAGGTTATCTGATCAATAATCTTGTCAAATGGGATGATAAGGAAAAGGGGGAAACCAAAACATGCAGAGGCACAAACCTGACCAACAAATGGAGATAGTAACAAGAACCAAACCTGGTTGGTTACACTAACTGGTATGGGCAAGCAGAGTGTGGGAATGCTTATTTCAGTAAGATTATCTGACTGAGGACCCTGTCAAAATGGGATTATAAGGAAAAGGGGAAGGCAATAAGCAAAACACAGATGTGACAAACAAAAAGTAACAGAAACAATGACAAGAAACTGATCTTGTCAGTCACACTAATGGATGGGCTATCAAGAAACTTCAGGCATCACTTCAAAGAGCGCCGACCTGGACTTTGCAACTGAGAATGGTGCAAACTTGGGGGTCTGGGATACTGGGGGAGGGTTGTGTTGGTGGAACTATGCAAACCAACGAGGCAATGTGTACAAACAGAGAAGTGGGGAGGAACAAAGGAGAAATAGACCTGAAGGGGTATAAAAGGGGAGGGTTGCATGTAAAATGGGGCCAGTCAGCAGTGAGCCCTGCACCTGATCACCGCAGTTTGTCCTGTCTTCTTATTAAATCCTTTCTTAACTATCTGTGTAATCTCACTCTCTATCCCACATGTTAGAGTGCTGCAAGGACTAAGTGCCAGCTACTGGGGGGACCAGTTTTGGTTTGGTGCTAGCTACTGGAGTCAGACCAAGGGTGTAGGCACCCCGGGCCTGTGGTGCCAGCCACTGCAGCCAGTGAGGGTCTCAGTACCAGCTACTGGTCTCGGTGAGGGTTTCAGCTGCCAGTCACTGGGAGCAACTGGTGTGAATGAAGTGAGCAAGGGACTCAACGCCGGTGGCTGGAGTGGGACCATGGGTCCCAGCCTGTGTGCCTCGTGCCAGCTTCTGAGTGTAGGTGAGTGTATTTGCTAGCAAACTTCAAGATGTGCTACCTGCAAGTAGGAGGCCCCAGGTCCAAGCATGGGTATCAGATAGGTAGAAGGCCCATGTTGGTATTTGGGGGACCCCCAAGTGCGGAGTGCCTGGGGGACGGGTGTGTGAGTGCATGCAACTGTCCGTGAGCCAGCGAGTAGGAGATCCGTGGGGTGGGTAAGAAGGCCTGGGATCTGGGCAGGGGTATCGGATGGACACAGGGGGGCATGCTGGTACTTGGGGGATCCATGAACGTGCATGTGCTTGTGAATCTAGCAAGTGTCATGTGTGTGTCTTCACTAGTGGACTTCCATCTCTACCAGCCAGAGAGGAGGGGAGAACTTGGCTTTCTACAGTCATGTTTTGTGTGAGTCCTCTAGGCAGGTGCTGCTGAAGGCAGTGCCTTGCCTGTGGCAGCCTGTGTAGCCAGCCGTGTCATGTTCTGTGTGTGTCTGCATGTGTGCACATGTCTGTGTGTCTCTGGGATACATGCTTAACTTCGCATGGTTTAACCTGCAAATGGGAAAGCAGCAGCCATGTCCATCAGCCTGGGATGGAGACCCCTGAGTCTCTGGACTGGGTTCCAGCGGCTGAGTAGGAGGGAGTCCCAGGCCTGGAGCTGCTGGAGGTGGCCACAGCTTAGAACATCCCTTAACATTTTTATTCAGAAAGGTATAAAGAATGTGGGTGTACTTGAGACAGCTCCTTGCTGGAAAACCTACTAATTTGTAAAGAGAAAATTATCAACTTTAATTTGGAGGACAAAACAGAAAGAAAAAGATAAGATATTTTAGCAGATAGAGAAAGGCAACAGATGCTTGCAACTTCCTGATCATTTGCTTTTGTGTAGTTCATAGCAGAAACAATTCACAATGTAAACTCCCTCCTTGAGAGAAGCTTTCTAGTCAACACAGGGTTTCTTCAGACTGTTACAAATCCTGATGACCTACTGAAAATCTTTTATGCTTAAACATATTTTGTATTCTGAATACCTAATTAACTCCAAAGCTTCTTTAATTTGACTGGATTTTATGCCTTTGGCTTTTATGATTTCCTTCTACAGTAGTTTGATAATTCTCTTTCAAAATGTATTGCACTATCACTGTTAAAAAAGTCACTGCATTTTAACCCTAGCATAACTGATATGTGCACATCTTGCATGATTTGTTTCCTTATCTTCTTCTCCCCTCCCTGCACATGCTGTTCTAGGCATTTCCAATTTCTATCAATATGTAAATCTGTAAGATACATTGAATTCAGAGAGAATGAAGTGGGGGAGGATTGTAAAGGTATATACTGACAACGTCTTAGAAAAGTGAAGTTACAGATGAATAGCTTATTTCTCTTCTCCCAGTGACTCTGTCTGTCCGTTCACATTGTCCACCTGTGAAAACTTGGAAGAAGGTCCTTATTATTAGTAGTAAAGTAAAAAATTTGGGACAGCTCCCCCAAAGGTAGCATTACTCCTTGAAACCTCAGCAAGTGTTATGCTTGAATTTTAGTCTAGGGTGTGCTTATAAGTCACACTTACAGGTGACTAATATCATTCTTCATATTATCTTCTAGGTGGTATGAGATCCTTTGAAAGGACAGTCCTTTAAATCTTTCTACAGTGAACATGAGGAGGCAGTGTCCCTCTGAAGAATTTTGTTCTGGCAACGTAAAAGAGCATATGCTACCTAGCCTATATGGTGGGAAGTTGCCTTCATAGGAAAAGCCTGAGTCTTAAGCAAAATAGACAGGCTCTGGGAACAGAGATCAGGAACCATCTGAGTAAAAAATCTTATATTAGGGGTAACTTATCTTGACCTTAGTAGAGATTATGTGAGGGGATCAGGTCAAAGAAACCAGATCTCAGCAATCATTCTTTCACAGGAAACTGCAAGCTGGAAGGCTATTTTCGTACATCAGTATGATGGCAAGCAAGTGGCCACTGGGCTCAAATGGCTGCATATCTAGAAAAGACAGATTTAAATGCCCATTAAGCTATGGGATGAAGCTTTATTAGGCAAAAAACATATTTTGACACAGAGGAAGGATACTGTGAAATGCTCTGCTTGAGAATGCCAGCTGAAATAAGAGACAAATAGACTATGACTGAATTGCCTGAAAGGGCCATCTTTAGTTTTAGGAGGGTAGGTAAAATACGGGTAGATCTGGGGAACAGAGCTTCTGAGAGCACAGGAAAATAATTTATGAGCACAACTTATGAAAAAGGAGCTGGTGTCCTTAAGGAATGCTATAAACACGGGCTGTGATATCTGAAATCCAATTGTCAGGAGTTATAGAATACCATATATAGTAGAAGTTAAACAATCCCTCCTTGAAGGGATTGTGAATGGCATTATGCTGACTCTATTAAAAGTGAAAATGTTGAAGTAAAACTTTATAACTGTATCAGTTTTTTATGACCACTTGCAATTTATTTTGCTTTGTGGTTAAATATCACAATTTGCTTTGACATGTTGATGAAATTAAATCATGCAAACAAGTAAAACCAATAAGGAATAGAATAAAAAATTGTAACAATGCATACTGTATTCAACAAAGAAATATTTCTCAAATGATGGCTAATCTTTATTGGCACAAATGTAATAATTTTGTATATTTTCAAACTTTTTCTCCTGACATATTTAAAGAGAAATCTCCTCACATTCTGCCAATAATTTAAAGATAAGGTAACTGCAGAAAATCCAGATGTTTTTAGTCCATCGACTGTTACCATTTGTCTACTTCTTAAATATCTACTGAAAATAATTAGGCAAAACATCATTATTAAGAAGGTAAGTACATTTGTCTTTGCATTAAAACAGATGATGGTTTATAAAAATCATAGAATCATAGAATCATTAAGGTTGGAAAAGACCTCTAAGATCATCAAGTCCAACCGTTAACCCAACACCATCATGCCCACTAAACCATGTCCCTAAGCACCTCATTTACACGTCTTTTAAATACTTCCAGGGATGGTCACTCTACCACTTCCCTGGGCAGCCTCTTCCAAGGCCTGACCACTCTTTCAGTAAAGAAATTTTTCCTAATGTCCAGTCTAAACCTCCCTTGGCGCAACTTGAGGCCATTTCCTCTCGTCCTAAAAATGGTGTGCAAAATGTCTTTACTTCTGACATATGTAGTGATTTTCTATAAATCACATATATGTTATCTCTTTCACCATGTTTTTAACAGACAATCTATTTTTGGCAGCCTCTACAAACAACAGTTAGTCCTTAGTATTTGTTACTCTCAACCAACCATTGATAAAATCCTTGCTAATAAAGTTATTAAATAGGAAAATTCTTTTCAACAACAATATGGTGCAATTTAGTAAAGTGACGTGCCCAGCACAGTTACTGATTCTCGTATTCTAAGTTAGCCCATAAGTAGGCTTGTTTTCTGTATATACATATTTTATTTTTCTTATATATATTGTTATATATGTATTTACATTAACTGCTAAAAGGTATTACAACAATGCATTGGTACTTTTAAGTGTTCAATTCTCTTTATTTTAAGATGCATGAATGTGAACAAGTGGAGATCTCCTTTTTTGATCCTCACTGGCTGGTATTCTAGGTAAAGATAGATCCAAGTTTTAATCCTTTTACGTGTTCCCTTAAGATTCTGACTTAAATATTCTTCTTATGAATACTTTCTGATTTAAATCCATTTGTAAATCAAAACATCTTGTCTGAGATTTCTCACTGTAATTAAATGTTTACTAATTATCTGCCAGAGAAATAGATGTAACCTCATAACCCCCTGGTAAAATCAGGTGTGTTTGTAAAATGAATGATCTGAAAGTGGACTAATTTAAAAAAAAAAAAAAAACCACGTGTAATTATTTTCTAGTAAAATACACCTGAAAAAAGCAGACTACTGTGATATTCTTCCTGTTTTTAAAAGTGCTTTTGACAAAGACAGAGGATTTTTGCTTCATGAATGTGTGGAACTTAATACAACCTTAATTGAACTTAATACAACCTTAATTATGGAGCTATTGCTAACATCAGTATGCTAATATATACAGTATGTTAATATATACAGAATATGAAAATGTCAGGAACATTAACCCTTTTTTATAATTCTGTAGTTCTTGTACTTAGTGAGTGCAGTAGTCTCAAGATGACTTTCTGCTGACAGTTCATTTCTCAGCTGTTTGATGGTAGCACAGCTTCAAAAAAGCAGCAGCAGAAGCAGGAGTTGTACTGCTATTAAAAGAAGCAGAGCCAACAACAGCAGCTTCTCTTCTGAAGTTGTTAGAAGGGAAGACGAAAGACAGAGCAAGGAAAAAAAAACACGGATGAAGGAAGAACAGAGGGAGCATATGAACTCATGAAGGATATTATGTTTATCTGACAGAACTACAGAAGAGCTTGGTGCCTGCATACAGAAATAATAAATTACAAAATTCTGGATAATCTGTATATGCACAGAGTATTCATTCACAAAACACTGGAGAAATTTTTATTTTACAAATGTATATAATATTGTATTTTACATTCACGTAAAACTAAATAAGGATATTAATATGGACACTCATAGCAAACATTTGTATTATTTGAAAAGGAATCTAACTACCAGAGAGACATAGAACAAAAAAGAAAAATCAAAAATAAGAGAAGGAAACTGGTGCTATAGAAAGGGGAAAGAGCCTGAGGAAGACTAACTAGAAATCATAGAATCATAGACTCACAGAATTATA
>NW_009226127.1:50565-58950 GCF_000690835.1 Fulmarus glacialis | reverse complement strand
TCTATGATTCTATGATTCTATGAAATGTCACTAAACCTCATATTCATGACTGATAAAGAATCACTGCACTTTCAGCTATCGCAGAAAGCAGAGGGTGGATATGTGAAAACTTGGAGTGGATTTGTGATTATGTTGCAGATAGAAACAAGGCAATTTTATATCAATATTAGTACAGTGCACTTTGGAAGCAATCTGGATGTTTTCATACATAATTATGGCTTCAGTAAAATTGTAAATTTGTAGAGACAGCTGGTGTGTCTTTTCCCATGTTGGAATAGTATCAGCTGAGTAGGTCTTGTGAGAAATCTCAGTTTGTAGTTTTGGTAAAAGCCAGACTCGCAGATGTAGATTTTTTTGTGGCATTTCAGTGTTGGATATGATCTTGACTCTGCTGTGAATCTCAAAAGTTAGTGGACCTCTGCAGTTCATTCTTGCATCTGTCACACCAAGTACATGGGGAGGTGCAGCACCACCTAACTGGGGTGAAAAAAAAAATATTTTCCTTTCTGATACAGCCAGGGTGTAGCTCTGAGTGCCCGGCAGAGATAACCAAGCTAGCTGAGGATGGGCCAGCTTTGGTGCTGCCCACAGCAGAGGCACTCTGGTGTGATACTGACGGCTTGCTAGCTCACCCTGCTTGGCAGCCCTACTGTTTGAATTCAGCATCCCCTCTTGCCCTGGGAGAGGGGAAGAGGGTGTCCGTGCCCGCCTGCCCCTGCCCTGCGGGGCCTCGAGGAGCCGAGTGTTATCTCAGACATCCATTAACCTCACAGTCTGCCTCGGTGTTGAGCACACGCCTGAGACGGGGCTGGGCTGAGAGCTGCCAGGGCTCCGTGGGCGAGAGCTTTCCAGGCGAAGCAGCCCGTCATCGCACACTGCAGTTTGTCAGAGCGAGAGCCTTGGAGCCGGCAGGGTGTGATTCATCCATCCCGGCAAGGTCTCTGAGGCAATCTGACATTATTCGGACTGATATCATTAATTAATGAGGGCTGAATGTTATTCTTAGACACTGGATTGAGTATTGGGTAGAGAAGCCTATGAAAGGGCTCTTTGATTTTGGAAAATTCCTATGGCACTGTCAAATTTGCTAACAAAATTAAATCATCTGCCAACTTTCCAAGTTAAGGAGCACATCCCTTCTGGAGGCTTGACTGAGTCTCCTCAGTGCCTTCTTGGGATCAAGGGATTATTTGATTTATATTAATGCCAAACAAAAATGACAGATGCCCTCCAAAAACCAGTCCTATTAAATCTATCAGGGAGGCTCTGGAGGAAGTGTTTTTGTTTGTTTACTTCAGCACAGTTTTGATCCTCCCCCACCTTTGTTTGGCTGTGTTTCGTTTAATGTGCTCAGGGTGGAAGGGAGCCAAAAACCAGAGTTTTTGTGCAGCCTGGGGGTTGGTCACCGCGTTGTGCCTGGGCTCTGCCCCTCCGCCGGGGTGACCCACAGTCCCCCGCAGTGGGAGCGAGGACCTGTTCACGCAGCTGTGGATAACTCAAACAACCCCCCAATTTAATGAGGTTTGGGTCTGGTCTTGGAAAACGTCAGGGTTTGCTCCAAAGCAAATGAAGAGAGCAGCTCCCCCTGCTCCCGGTGCTCGCGTCCCGGGGGCTGGCACTGCTCTTCCCTCCTCCTGACCCTTTTCCTCCCTGGAGCTGCCTCTTGCCCCGGTGCCGGCGGGCCGCCCGCTTCCCAGACCTTGCAGGTGTCCAGAATTAGCAAAGCCTTTGCGGGCCTCTGGCGGCAGATATATAAATATAATGCTGTCATTCCTTTAAAACCCCAGCCCCGGCAGGGCTGGGAGCGCGGGAGGCGCAGCGCACATGTGGGCCGGCCGGCGATCACACATGGATCCCATTGCAGCCTTAATAATGCTGGGGCGGGGGGAGAAGGGCAAGGGGGCTGCCGGCAGGTCAGCCCTTCCCGCCCCCAGTTCGTCTGTCTCTGGGCTGCTCTTGGTCTTCGTTTAAACAGAGAGGTTCCCAAGCGCGGCCGGTTCTTCGGTTTGCTCTTGCTGCCGCATTTTTTGAGCAAGGAGGTGGCATGCGTGGCCAGCTGGTCTGCTCCGGCAGCAGGAGCTCGTCAAGTCATTGCTGCACCGAGCCCAATGCTTTGTGGTTGAATTAATGTGCGTGAGGTAGGCACTTTTGGGGTGATACCCATATAGTGATGGTGATCGTGTCACCAGGTGTTCATCACCCAACCAGGGTCGGGTTCGTCTTTCAGCTGTAGCACGTTGTCCTCGGGGCAGCCGCTGCAATACGTGTGTGTGTGTGTACACACACACACACACACACACACACACACAGATCTGGAAGCAGACCGGCAGCCACCTTAGCTGAATAAAGCACATGAATGCTTACAGTTTGGGGGAAAAAAAAAAGAAAATCTGTTATAGATTGTGCTAATTATAAAGAACTTTGACGTGGTACCATACGTTCAGCAGCAGAAAGACCTGAGTTATTTGAATCCCCCGTTGGTTTGGTGTGGCTTGTGTCCATGAACCAGGCTGTAATCTGTAATTCTGGCTGCTGGAGTGGGGATTTTTTTAGGGATGTGTGTGTGACTGGCTTTAGATATCTGCTCTAGAGGCGCCCTTAAAGCATTTTGCTTCCATTGCCAGGATCAACAGACGAGGTGCTGGAACAAACTGATAAATTAAATAACAAGTAACCCAGACCTGATGGTATTAATCCAGGAGTTGTGAAAGGCCTGAAGAATGAAGTGCCTGAGCTGCTCACAACAGAAATGTAGGGACCCAAGGGAACCGGGGAACTTGGGAGTGACAGTCTTTTTAGTTACTTTTAAAAACAAACATGAGAGCGGTGCTGGGAAGCACCTCCGAGCCTTACTGCAGGGCAAAAGTAACACCTAACTAGGCGCAATAATAAACAATGGCAAAGTTATAAATACACCTCCTACATCAATGATATGAAAGAGATGAAGTGGGATGTGTTTTCCAAAGGAAAATCAGAAGTCTTTGTTGTACCACAATTTTTAGAATGCACAAAAAAGCAGATTTGGAAGAACAGGTTAATTTTTAAAAAAAAACTCAAGGAGCTTTCTTGTCAAGGGAAAAAGTGACATTCAGTCACCCATTAAAAATGGATAAGAGAAAATAAGAAAATAATAGTAAACATTCAGTTTTCAGCCTGGCACCCAAGATTAGGGTGTCTCAAATTGCATCCTAAATCTGGCGTTGTTTAATACATTTATTAATGAGCTGGAAAGCAGGAAGTGAGGCCCCAATCAGATTGGGGATGATATGCATGTTCATGTATTTTTTAGGTTATTTAAGACAAGCTGAAGGAAATACGGAATGTTTCACCAAGCCAAGTAGAAAGCACTGTGCTATGATAAATCAATGTGAAAATGCATATGAAAAAGTAATGTAGGTAGGAAAAAAATATGTGCCATTGAATAACTATCACTGCGATTAAATATACTGAATACCGTTTTTGAGACACACTGCATTAATCTTCTTCCATGCTGAAAACTGGTCTCCTACTCTTTGCTTATCAGTTTCTAATTTATGGCAAAATATGAACCTGCATCCTATGACAACTGTTCCTCTTTGATAACTTTCTTAAAGTTATTCTGCAGAAAGTCCTGAGCTTCTGGTACACTTGTATTCTGTCCAGACCAACCCGTGGTCCACGTGGTGCAGTGGCTGACAAATGGCAGTGATGGTAATTAGTACCATAATCAGCTGCTGTAGCTGCTATGATGGGCCTCTGTGCTTGTGACTGAGTGTGGTGGCTGGGCTGGATACCGGATTAATGTGTGTCCTCGTACTGCTTCTCATTCTTAGTGCTGCTGCTGTTGGTTTTGGTACGGAGTTTTAATCAGTGTGTTTTTTTGAGATACCTACATAAAATATTTTTAGCTGGCTTACATTTACTGTCTCTTGCAGTATAAAAATGTTCATTTTTCAACTTGTATTAAGAGAAGGGAGAGAAGTTCAACGATTTCAGGAATAGAGAAATGGAATATCAAAATGAAATACAGAAGAGTTGGTGCTCAGTGACGTATTAAAAACCCACTCTATAACTCTCCCCTGGCCAAGGAAATCTCACTTGTTCTGAGACTGTAACACTAGCCATGTTGTCAAGTGGTGTCCTTGGAAAAATGCTTTTAGTGAGCCTCAAGGTTATCTGTGGCCCCTGCAAGATGCCATGTTATTCTGTAAAGTTTTCACTCGGGCATTGCGTCTGCTTTTGGGTGAGGGTTGGGCACTGGGAAGGGCTGTGGGCCCTGATGGCTGGCGACCCCTTTTGCCCAGGAGAATGGTACGGAGCAGGGGGAAGCCGGGTTGAGCATCCTTCCCGTCATGTCATGGCCTCGAACATCCACTTGCAAGATGAGAGAATAGTTTGGTCTCCGTCCCTCTAGGAAGCCTTCTCCTTTCCAAAGGAGACTGCCAAGGTTAATAGCCATGTGTGGGTGTAATCTGAGGTGTGGTCAACATCTTGTTTTTTGGGACCTGGACTAAAACCACCACTAAATAACCACCTATCTGCTGGTGACGACTTCTGGTTGTTCCTGAGCTGAGCTGGATTTAAAATGGTAATGTGGATGACCCAATTCCTATTTACAGTTTCCTCGGCTCTCCCATGCTCCCAGATATATCTTTACTTGGGAAACTACATAAAGCAGCTGCCACATATTTCTTTCAGAGTTTCCGTTAGTATCAGTTCGTGCAGAGGGTGCCAACTCCAGTTCTCACTTATGTCAGTGAGATCTCAGTGCTCTTTGAGTTCCCGCAGATCAGGGACCTGGTGGGGCTGCCCAGTGCCACCCATTTTGTAGGAGGTGTTTTCTGCCTTACCATCTCCCATTATTCCTGTCTTCCTGATGTCCAGTAGGTAAGGACTATGAAGCCCTCCTCTGGCTTACATGCCATTTCTTCATTACTTCATGTCACTAGTGTCAAGATTCATCTCACCTCACTTTACTTGTGTGGAAGCTAAACCTATCTTCAGAGCTAATGGAAGTAGAGGCATATCCAGAGGGTATTTAATCCCTTTTTAAAATAGATTCCAAAGGAGCCTACGCAACTCTCTCAGCCTAGATGTCGAACTTTGGGTAGCTAGGGTAAGGTAAAGATAATCATAGAGTCATAGAATCATTAAGGTTGGAAAAGACCTCTAAGATCATCAAGTCGAACCGTCAACCCAACACTACCATGCCCACTAAACCATGTCCCTAAGCGCCTCATCTGCATGTCTTTTAAATACTTCCAGGGATGGTGACTCCACCACTTCCCTGGGCAGCCTGTTCCAAGGCCTGACCACTCTTTCAGTAAAGAAGTTTTTCCTAATGTCCAATCTAAACCTCCCTTGGCACAACTTGAGGCCATTTCCTCTCATCCTATCGCTAGTTACTTGGCAGAAGAGACCAACCCCCACCTCGCTACAAGCTCCTTTCAGGGAGTTGTAGAGCGCGATGAGGTCTCCCCTCAGCCTCCTCTACTCCAGGCTAAGCAACCCCAGTTCCCTCAGCCGCTCCTCATAAGGCTTGTGCTCCAGACCCCTCACCAGCTTCGTTGCCCTCCTCTGGACACGCTCCAGCACCTCAGTGTCCTTCTTGTAGTGAGGGGCCCAAAACTGAACACAGTATTCGAGGTGCGGCCTCACCAGGGCCAAGTACAGGGGCACGATCACCTCCCTCCTCCTGCTGGCCACACTATTTCTGATACAGGCCAGGATGCCATTGGCCTTCTTGGCCACCTGGGCACACTGCCGGCTCATGTTCATTTCGCTAAATGATTTGCATACATTGCTGCTTCTTGATTCTGTAGTGGAAAGGTGCATTCACAGGCTTGAAAAGTCTCCTTAAACTTTTAAAAGAAAAATCACATGCCAACTTTATAACAGTGGATCAGATGGAAAAAAATTCTACTAAATGTTTCAAACTGCTATCTTGGGCCGCTTTAGTACTCAGCTAAAGGTATCAGAAGTACGGGGATTAGAAATTTGGTTTTACAAATTACTAAATTAATTTTTTTATAATTTCTGTGGGGGGTAGGAGGGCAAAAGTCATTCATGGCCTCATGGGACTGTGACTTTTTAAAGTTTCGTAACTCAGTTTTATATGTTACTTTTCCTTTCATCAACACTTGTAGGATTACACATAATTTTAAAAGTATATTTAATCCTGTCTCTTTAAGAGTTTGGTGAAATATTTTGCTTTAATGCTTTGTGTCTGTTTGGCTCTGCCTAAAAATTAAATACATGCTAATCTTTATTCTTTCCCTGCTCCAGAATGAGGTTCTTCTAAAATGGGTTCAAACATACAACCCTATTACCCAAGTTGATGGTATCATTCCTAGCTAGGATCCCTGTGCCTCTTGCAGATTTTAGCTTTTGCTGACAAGGAGGCACAGCATTCCCGGCTATTTGCACCATATGGTGAATAACTGCAGCTTTTATCATGAAGGAATCCCCGCGTGCTTTTCAAACTATTTTTATAGGAGTCACTTCACTCATCACTGAAATGGAGCCAGTGCTGGGGTAAAACATGGCAATCGTTCAGTGGTAACCGGAGTATGCAGCACTTCTGAAAAACTGGGACCGTTTTGCAAAATGTCAGTATTTTTGATGATGTTGGTCATGGGAGGCCAGCTCCTCAGTATGAATAAATTAACATTTTGACTTTGCTGGTGTCTGCAGAGCTGCCATGATTTCTACCCATGGCAAAACTGGCCCTGTCTGAATACTTTTCACTCTTGGTTATACAAAAGCCACCTTTGTCTGATTTCCCACTTTGTAAATCTTGAAGCAGCTGTCAGAGGAAGCATCCGATGTTGTCCGGAGTGGACGCCAGCACTGCCCCTCCCCGGTCCTCGCCCTTGCTGCTCGCTGATCCCCCCAAGCCTTTCCCAGAGCCATGAGCCGCAGTCGGTGCAGGCCCTGCACCCTTCTCACTTCAGAAGGGTGGGAAGGAAAAACCAGCCTTATCCTTGGCTTGTCCTTGTAGCCAACACCAGCTGGAGGTAACGACCCAGCTGGCCTCTGTTGATCTTCAGACAGATTTGGCAGCTCTACCAGTTGCCTGCTCGATCCAGAACATGGCATGAGGTCTCCTTCTGCTTCAGTCTCCTGCTGTGCAGCGGGGAGATAGCATCTCGCCAGCAACAAAGGAGGCAGCAGTATTTTCCCACTTCATGCATCTGTTATGAGGGTAAATTAATCAAGTAAGGCAGGCAAAGAGCTGCAAGGTGGGTGCATAAGTTAAAGACAAGCAAACACCAGGTAAAATTACTGAGGTAAGCAATACAAGGCCATCTCAAACACCTAAAGCTAGAAATCATAGCTTTCTGCCATCACTTAAGACAAATAAAATTAGAGATTATCCCCGTGAAAGTTTTTGAAAGGAAACTCTCTTCTCATGCAGGCAAAAGCCCCTCTTAAAATCTGTGGGGTGTTTGCTTGAGTCAGAGCCATAGGATCTGGCCTGGCACACATCACCCTTGCAAACGCAGTGCTCTTCGTTAGAGGGAAATCTTGCACTGAAGAAATGAAACAGCAGCTCCAAAGTAATGTTTTTTGTCTTTGAGATGTGCAAATTGTCATGATCTTGTAAGTACATGCCTTAACTAGAGGCTCTCCAAGACGGGTTACTGTGAACCCTGGGATCTGGTAATGCAGGACTTCCCACAGCATCACCTGGGCTTTTCTGAGAGTGTGTCCTAAATAAATACGATAAAAATTAGCGCTGTGACATTATGGGTGGAGTTGTGTGGAAGAGAGTGTGTGGCTGACAGCATTTTTTCCAGGAAATTGGGCAGTGGGCCTGTGATTTCAGATGCTTTACAAGATACTGCTGGTGATCTTGATGAGCAAACCAGGCTGCCTTTCTGCTGGGTGAGGTTCAGATAACGCTTGGCCCCACTGTTACATACTTTCATGTTGTTTAGATATAGAATATTTATATCACTTTTAATGAGATGGACTTTAATGAGAAGGCAGTTTTGGTAGTGCTGGCTGTAATAGCAGCGCTGTTAATATTACTGGTTTTGGCATGGCAGGCACAGGAAAAGTCTTTCTAGAGCCAGAAATCTGACAGGGGGTAGCATCATCTCTTCTACCTGTCTTGTTCTGCATGTGGCTATAACTTCAGACTATTATTTCCTCTGTGACAGGCAAATGATTTTGGCTAAAAATTGACTTGGATGTGGGAGACAAAGATCAGTTTCACATGTATAGATATAACCTATCGCACATCATCTTCCTCCCTCCTCCAGAGCAAAGTTGTGAGGGAGTTTCCTGAAATATTTCACTCACGTGAACATGAGAAACATTTTTTTTGTAAGGAGAGGTGCTTACAAGAAAGGAAGGAGTCTAATTACATAACTTTCACTTATGCCAACATCCATTTTTAAT
>NW_009226127.1:5572-50539 GCF_000690835.1 Fulmarus glacialis | reverse complement strand
CGGCATTCCATTTTCAAATAGACTGTTGGCTGCATTACTCTGATGCATTAAAATGTTTCTGTATCCAGCCTGTATATTTAGAATCATAGAATCATAGAATCATTAAGGTTGGAAAAGACATCTAAGATCATCAAGTCCAACCGTCAACCCAGCACCACCATGCCCACTAAACCATGTCCCTAAGCGCCTCATCTACACGTCTTTTAAATACTTCCAGGGATGGTGACTCCACCACTTCCCTGGGCAGCCTCTTCCAGCACCCCCAGGTCCTTTTCCTCTGGGCATTTGAAAACAAAACTCTTCAAGAAATATTTTTACATTTTTTTTTTAAAGAAGCAAAAAAAGATAAGTCATTTAGAAGGGACTGAATATATGAATATTGCCATTTTTTAGCTATATGTCACTGAACACATCATCAGGAAAGCAATATAAAATGTTATACTTCCCTGCTTTGAGGAGTTCTGCTCTCTGAACGGAATAAAATTGAAGTAATATAGACGAATTACCTTGGAAACCCATCAAGGAAATAAAAAAGATGTAAAATAACTTCACAATTCTTAATTTAAGTATAGTGACATTTCACAAGACAAGACAGTCACATATAATTTACTGCAATATTTCTAGTCTGCTTTCTTGCACACAAATCTTCATACTTTTGGGATGCAACCGCAAAGAGCTGATGTGAAGAAGTGGAGCTCGTAACGGTCCCGTTGCAGGAGAGCAGGGTGGTGGTGGTGGGCAGCTGCCCCGCTCCGGGCAGAGGACCCTGCACCCAAGCTGGTCTAAAGCAAAAATGTTTCTTCTAGGAGGAGTTGCCTAACTTTTAACAGCTCCTCCTCTCATCTCGTTTAAGGGTGCGGAAAATATTCTCCCAGCAGGCCTGGATTGCTCACCCTTCTTTAACTTGAGGGCATTTAAACACGTATCTTACCCTCCCCGGGACATTGTTCAAACCACAAGGTCACAGGAAAGCTTAGGACGTGGTGGAGAGCAAGGCAGGGTGGCAGGGGAAATGCTTTCCCTCCGGGTGAGATGGATCCACCCTTTCGTGCAGGGTTCATGGAGCCAGAAGGTTGGATTCAACCATTCTCAGTGCACCTTGCGGCAATGATCAGCATCAATGGGTACAGCATCAATGGGTACTGAGTCTCAAAGATGAAATTTTGCAGCCGGTTCTACATGAACAGAGATACAGCCATTGTGGATGTGACTCCAGGATCAGGACTTTAGAGTGAAGCTTCTACCAATAGGAAATGAGGAAAAAGTTCATATTTCACGGTGTAAATTTTTCATCAGAGTAGTGTGAGGCATTTTTTTCTACCTGAAACTAGATCTTAAGCCAATATATAGGCACATAAATAGAAATAACTTCATTTTCTGAGAGAAGGTTGGTTACGTGGGTTGGTGGCCCTCGCCATTTTTTTAGATCTGGGCAGCCTGAACTTAACATCTTAGAAGATGGCTCCAGAGGGACTCCACTGTCTTCAGAGGGAGCCGGTCTGACTAGCCTAGAGCTTTCACATAGCTAGCATGAGCAGAAATGTATACCCTGCTTAAACTCAGATTTAGCCTGGTAGGCCAAAAATTTCAAAACTGCCAGAAGTAGTTTACTTTCAACACTGAGGCTGTTTTTAAATCTTCCCCCCTCACATACACATATATTTTGGCTGCTACTTATCACTTTAAATTGTTCCCTATCAAATATGAAAAGTGTTAGGAGTAGCTAGGATGAAGTGCAGGCTCTAAGGAAGACAGTGACAAAACTCCCCTGGCTTTAATGGAGACAAGATTTACCCTCACCATCTTCTTTTTTTTTTTTTAGCTATGTGTATATATTTTTATTGGTTATGAACTGTCTCACTTTTTGCCATTTTATTTTGGCAGAGTTTAATGCTAGATAATAGTATGTATTTTTTTAAGTCAAGTTACTAGCTTGGTAGAAGGAAATTAAATACTCACTTTTAAGCATAATTGGTCTGTTGAAAAAAATGGCTGTATTAAGGTGTTAAAAACAGGAAACAGTAGAGCCATCCAGAGGGAGATGACAAGATAAACTGGTGAGTAGGGTTCTTCATAAGGCAAAATGTTTGAATATTTTTTAACAAACTAGTCATGTTCTAAATACTGTCTTCTTCTTCTGTGGTTGCATAGAATTATTTTGTACACATTGTATGCCCTTTGAAGTAATTCACACATTGCATCAATGCATTCAGGCTGTGGCTTGCTCACAAGCTGTGAATTCACTACGTTGATTTAAAAACTTAAACCTACACTCAAGCGGACCAGTCCACTCCCTGCATTTCCTGTAGTACATTTTCTGAATGGATAATCAAAACTCTAAGCTTCAGGACCAGAAACAAATCTGGTTGTGCTCAACTGTCTTTCACTGAAGTCATCCTTCAGTACAGAACTTCCATGAATAAAGACACAGTGGAAAGACACCTGTATCCTTAGCTTCCAAAACAACCACAGTCTTGTCATAATTTTATGTCATTATGACTTCAAAATGTGCCACATGGAAAACTAAGAGTATGTAAATTTTTACAACTGTAGAATATTATTTCAGAAGGATGATGTAGCACACAGCCTGGTAATTCCTTTTCTGTATTGAGTTACAATTACGGTAACTTAATGGTGCTGCATTTTAAGGGAATTTGTAGAAAATCCTACTGAATTTTTACTAGCAGCGGTTATTGAATCTCAAAAGTAAGTGATTAAAAATGAGCTTGTGGAGTGTCAAAAATGCCAAACAGTGAACATTTTTTAAAGTATGCAAATATTTGCATTAATGCCTGCATTAATCTAAGTATTTTGTCACATAATGAAAAAGCATTAGCATGAGGAATACATTACACAAAACCGCGATAATCACTGAGATTCTATAACATCTCGATGACCTTCCAAAACCTAGCCGATGTAAACTTTGTTAAGCTAGTGGTAGCGATGATGTAATTTGCCTTGTAAACAGCTTGAGAGATTTGGATGAAAAACATCAACCTTGGCACTTGAGATTTTTTAAACAAGCCACCAAAAAAATGTACACACAGAGAAGTCACATATCTCAGCTTTTTTTGGTAGGCTTCATCTCACCTAACTTCAGACATCTGTAATGCCTGCATTTAAGCTATTTGTCCAAAGCTCCCTTTACATGAGCGCTCCTTTCCCGTGGGAGGGAACCAGCCATTTTTAAAGGCAAAAATAATCTCGGCTGAAAGCAGTCGCTGAAAAATAACCAGAAAAAAAATAAGAATACAGAATACAGTCCTCCTGATTCCCCCAAAAGAAGCTTTGGGAACGGCGTCTCGCTGAAAAGAAGGAGACACCTGCAGAAGGTGGGGAGGCCTTTGGGAGGAGGGCAGGGTTGTCCTCGGGCGGGTGTCCGCCGAGGAGAAGTGGAGCTGTCCAGCAGCGCCGGCAGAGCGCACCGAGCCGTCTTCGGGGTACGGCCGCTGCTTGCTCGGGCTGAGAGACGACATGCCCGTGGGGGGAACGTCCTACCTGTCCCTTCCACCAGCCAGCGAGCGCTGCCCTTGCGTGCTTTACAGCTGCCGCTAGTATCGCTTTTGAAGCCTCCTTGTTTGCAGGGGCTAAGAAAGTACCGAATGTGTCTGACATCATCCACAAATGTTAAACACAAGTGGAGCTGGGTCGACGGAAGTTCTCCTTTGAAACATGCTTTTGAAACACTGCAGTCTTCAAAGCTGGCTTACATACCCTGCGCTGTGATACGCAGTCTTTTGTTTTGCATAAGTGTTTGTTTTAATGAGGTAGTGCAATGCAGCTCATCAAAATCAAAAACATATGATGCACCCTAGGCAAGAGAAAGGCAATAACTATACAGATTTTTGAAGAGGGCTAGTCATACCACAGGCTACCATTATAACAGAAAAAACAACAAGAATTTTAATATAGCTGTCTGGCCAAATATATTAATTTAAATTGAATGGCTTTTTCTGATATTATAGCTGTGAGGCACAATGTTCTACTGGCAAGCATCTTCAAAACCTTTTTTAGCAGATTTGCTTCAAATTATTTCTGTGCACCAGATCTTGATGGTATGTGCATTTGGGAGTCTAACCAAAGGAAAAAAAGCTTTTGATTAAATCAATGACCTTTCCTGGAGGTTGAATGAAATGGAGATTGTAATACAAAAAGCTACCTCCTCCAAACAGTGTTTTCTTCAAAATGTTTACTCTAAGCTCTCCTCCATTAAGTTTGCCCCTAACTTTTTTGCAAATGTTCATATCCTTGTGCCAGCACAGAAATATACTTTCCCATTAGCAAATTCTTTTAAATAAATTTTAGTCATTTCCACGATCACTTCCCCAAATGGCTTGCTAACCACCGATTTTCATTCCTTGCCGGAGGAGACTGCTGAGTGCTGTTTACTCTTGGAAACTTGGTCTTTATTGCGCTTGTGCTTTGGTGTGCTTCTTCAAAACCTGGTACTACTTGTTTCCCTCAGCTAATTGCACCTCTTCCCACTTTCTGCTGACGTGGAGAAGAACGAGTGCGATCATTTCTTAAAAATTATTTGCTGTATTGATTTCACTTGGTAAAAAATTGTGTCATCTTATCCTGGCAAATAGCTTTGCACTTTGTTATTATTCCATGAAGCAGAGCTCTGGGAACCCGCTGAAGCTGAGAACAACATGTAACATCCTCCCCAGCAGTTGATGTTAATGAAAGTTGAGTCCCACAAGGAGACCACCAGCTTGTGCGATATGTGATATTAGGCTGCCTATTATTAGATTAGGCTTGCTACAAAGCTGTCAGAAATTTCACTAAAAGGCACGGTCTCAATAACAACTACTGTGCAGAGCTGGTGGAGGAAAAAGATCTCTTGCCTCCTCACCTGGGCAGCCTCCTTGTCAGGTGGGTGTGGGGCAACCTACAGCCAGCCCTTACACAGACTGAAGTGGTCCCTTAGGATTTATTCTGGTGCTGTCTGGGGTGGATACTGATTCTCTGCAGCCCAAATTGTCTTCTACATCAAAAGAAATCTTCAGTGACCCCTTTAGGGAAGGCTGGGTGTTTTGGCCTGTGCATGTCTGATGCACCATAAATGACCTGATCAGGATTTGACAGCCTAGCTCTATGCTAATAATGCAAAGTTTATTTTAGAACAGAAAACAAGTCTTTGCTATGTATTTTTTAGAAGTACAGTCTACTGTTTTTCATTCCCACACCACCACTGTTTTTCCAACAACTGCTTTCCATAATTTTGGAGCCAGAAGTGATTTAAAGCAATTCTGTTAAAATCAATTAAGGAAACAACCTTCTAACAACATTTCACCCATCCCTTTTGCATCACATGTTACATTGGTCTGCACTTCTAAAATGTTGGTGGGCAATTCTGAGCCCCTCACAGGAGACAAAATTCCTCAAGGTGTAAGGCGTCAGCAATTCACTTTCTCTTACAAGCTCTCCTCCTCTATCCACAGAGGGTATGAAAATTGCTAATGGAAATAGGAACTAATACTATTTCTATTATAATAGCTCTGCTGCTCTGAAACACAAAGTACTGGCCAGTCCTTCTGCTGAGTGAGCCCTTCTCCCACCTTTAGCCTGTGGTACCTTTCCTGAAACCCCACGCAACCATCCTCTGCAGTTAATAGGAGTGCACCAGTGGGGCAGAACCAAGGAGCAGCATCCTCCTTCAGTGAGCTGCAGCAAAATAATTTTGGCCGGAGAGTTGAGTAGCTCTGTCTTGGTTTCCAGGTTGCATCAGTTGTCTCCCTGGAAAGGTCTGGACTGAAATCTTCCCTGCGGGGCACCACACCTGGTGGCAGCATGCGACCCCGAGGCACGGAGGGAGCGTAGGGGTAGCGCTGCCAGGCTGAGCACATGCTGCTGCCTCAGGCATATGGTTTCACACTGCTTAATAACAGTGCAGATTCACACAGTTTGTTTTGGTTTGGTTTCAGTTACTTCCTTTGCCTTGCGATTTCTCCTTGGAGGCAGGTTGCTGTCCATACTTATTTGTCCTGTACCCAGACGAAAATCCAAGATCCAAGTTACAATCAAGTCTTGCAACCCATGGGATTGGATGCAGAATTATGGTCAGTCCCCACAAAGACATAAATACCCACTCCAACTTAGTAGACAAAAAAGTGAATCTAGAACTAAACTGCAACATGATGACTAGTCCTGTTAGCTGCTCTCACACGTGGGCAGCACAGGGACCCCATTAGTTACATACAGTCACACTTAGTCAAAATGTTTCAAATAGGAACTTTTCTTCTCAAGAAGTAGCGCTTTACCATGATCAGCATTGTTTGTTTAGCACAACCAGATAGACAGTGGTTTCCTAAAATAAGTTTATTTCTTTATGATGCCAAAATAACCTACTGCATGTCCAAAGACTGTTTTTGTATCCAGGCAATTTTTGGTGAATTGTCCACCTACACAAATGCTTCTCTGAGTTTCTGACTCTACCGTTGGTCACCAGATCTGGTACGGTTGGATTTTGGCAAAGCTGTTTTTCTTCTGACTTACATGCATTTGATTACCTGATTTGCTGTTCTGTAAGTGTTGGAGGATGTCCAAGCCTGTGTCAGATTTGAGTATTCTCCAGCAAAATGTTTTCATTTATAAGCCTGACTTTTATGAAGCAGAGATGTATTTTTCTTCTGTCAAGGCCCCCAGCTGTAACTCTCCCATGGCCGGAGCTGGCGAGGTGCTGGTGCCTCGGGACACACCCTGATTTCAGAGATGCCAGTCTCAGCACAGCTTGGGACTCAGCCTGCAGCGTGACGGCCCTTTTATCTCTGCTCTGAGGTGAAGGGGCAACAAGCAGCAGCTGATTGATGGGTGTGATCACATATCTCCCACGAATCACCTTGTGGCAGCACGGTGTGTCTTTGTCCTGCTGTTCTTTTAATGCTGTATACAGGGATGACATTTGTGACTTTGGGTAGGAGACCACTTTCCTTCTAGTCCCGTTCGCTTAGGTTTTCTTCCTAGTTTTCTAGAAATTTTAATAATAATTGACATTCTATTAGCTCCCAATTTGGGTTGTTTTTTCTTCCACTAGTTTCCGCATTTACTAGTAGCAACCTATATTTCTACCTGCATTTGCCTGCTGACCTTGGATTCAGGAAGTTGCCTAGGTAGATACTTAACTTTGAGGATAAGCTTAAATTTCACCAATTTTAATGGGATTTAAGCATGTGCTTAAAGTGAAACCTAAAAATAAATGTCTTTCCCGAATAAGGATGTTCTCCTGAGTCAGACCCTGCATGCATTACCTTAGAATAGATCCTGGCTGTCCCTTGAGTATGTTAGACATGCCGGATGCTTTCAGAAGTGGTTAATCTGCTGAAAGAATTCATCTAAGAGTCATAAAGAAACAAGTTTCCTTCACTTTGAGCCTCCTCAGTCTGCTGCTTTGATATCATTGATCAGCTGCTTGTGCTGCAAAAGCATTTGTGTGGAAAGTTTCATACTCTTACGGTCGTATAGGTGAGAGATCTACCCAGCTGCTCGCACGTAAGAAGCTGGTGTGACTTATTGCTTAACTCCATGCGGATAACCCTCTTTGTGAATACAGACTGGGCTTGTGTATTAGCATGTCGAAAGTGGAAGTTGTCAGATGAAGACCAAAACCTCCAAGACTCAGAAATAGGCACAAGATGATAAAACACAAATACTGCAAAACAGAGGGCAAGCAGTGCAAGGGGCACGTACATTCCCATGACTCTTCTTCCTCGGGCAGGCAACACACTGAAAGCTTTGAAAAGGGAAGAAATACAGTATCAGTACACAGCACACTACCATATAAATGTAATATGGGAGATACGCACCATTATTCCTCCTTGTGGTGTGTTGTAAATGGGACGTGGCTCTCTGAGTACATAGAAACATTTTGTTTTAGAAATATGTACAATGTTTTGACATTTCCTAATTTTCTCACTTTTTTTAATAATCCAAAGCAACTAATGGAATTAAGCTCAAATTTGCAAATATTTCAGATGGCTCAGAATTGTATTTTATAAGGGATATATTATTCACTTCTCCCCAAAATGTGGGAACAATATCCCCATTATGATATGTTTGCAGTTCTCCTCAAAACCCATTCTCCCAGTAAAGTCCAACTCCCTAATGATCTGCTTTACTTAGCCTAATTTATCCAGCGCATAAGGATGTTTGTCACCCTACTGTATCCTTTGCATTTCCTTAGTACATGCTAAATATTTGGGGAAGGGGGTTCTTTCCATGGCTTGGCCAGGGAATCGCCATGTAATGAATGAGACTGGAGCCCAAAATAGCATGGTGATTAGAGCATGAATTTATGTATATGATTTCCATAGGTACTTTAATGCATGAGATTTATTTTAATCTGTAGATGTTCCAGCTTGAAAATGGCAGGGGAACTTAAAAAAAAAAAAAGGAAGATACCCACAATAAGAAAATTAGCCTGAGGGAGAAAAGCCTTCAAATGAAACTTCACCCATAGCAGCTGAATATTTTGTTAAGAGCTGAACACAGTAAAATCATCATCGTAATTGAAGAGTCAACTGTTTTGACTTCTTTTGTACAGTCTTTAAAATTAATAACATAAATTACCATGTATTAATCTGGCTATTCATAGTGCACAAAGTTCTGTTGTTTGGTATAAGAAGCTTGCAAAAGCAATCTACTTGTTTTCCAGCCTTACTTGAACTAACATGTATCATTTCATTTGTTATCCACTTCAATTTTCTTTCAAAGGACAATTTCTAGAATGACAGTTTAGTAACATCAGACTTGCTGTAACTTTTGCATTTTTTATTTTTCTATTAGAAGCTCAAGCCAGAAAAATATCCCACTTCTTGGCAGTTGATTAGAACCATTTACTATAATTTTTGACGCTGCAATTATATGGTTCTGTGTCAAATAATACATTCCAAATTCTTTCCTCATGGAGAGAGCTGTGTGGCTGGCAATATGTCGATGGACTTGCTTGGATCATACTTACGATATTGGCAGATAACGCAGCTTTGGTTCTGCATATGCTTGGCTTGAACAAAGCCTACACAAACATAACTTTGAGAAATGCATTCTTTTATAACATTATTCTTGTGTGTTGTTTGTACTCCAATGGCAAACAAAGCTTCCCCAACCCCCACATCTGGGGCTGCCGATGTGCAGGACCCGGGAGGAGTTTATGATTGAAGGTCCTGATCCAGGAAAGCCTCTGACCAAGTGCTATATCGTAGTTCAGTTGCTTGTAATTCCTTCTGTCCCACTTTGCACAGGGTGATTAAAGAGCGAGCGAGAGGCTGAGCTGGGGAGTGAGTGACTGAATGATGAAGCTGCTGTCTTGGCAGGTGGCAAGTCCTGCTGGCGAGGGATGGAGGTGATGTGAGTGCTGTGCCTGGGCACGCGCTGGGCTACCGTGGAGAAAGGAGGGAGGGCCTTTCTCCTTGAAAACATCGAGAATCGTGCTCTTTCCTTCCTTTGCTTTCATGACAAGTGCCCTGAAAACAAAGCATTGAAACAACTTAAAATATCTGTTCAAGGGAACATCCAATGTTTTCAAAGCCTGCTGTTATTTTTGTTCAAGCCAAAACTACTCAGCAAGTTTGTCCTGAACTAGCAAATGGCTTCAACTGTCCCCAAACCACGTTCTTTGGCAAATAGCTGCATTGCCCGTAAATAAATACAGTTGCACCAAACTGTGATGGAAACGTTGCATCTGGTAAAAGATCTTTGCAAGACTGGAACTGCAGCTTGGCCTTGGAGGGGAACAAGCGCTGTGCCTGAGTGCGAGGGTGTTAAACCACCTGGTCGTCTTAAGTACCTGTGGCTAGCTGGCGAAGTAGGTTGGTATGCTGAGTAACTCCTCATGATGTACTGGCACTAATAGTAGTGTCAGCAGCTTAGGGTAGGAAGGCCAATCCATCTATACAGGACTGTTTTTCAAATGGCATTTTTCCGAATTTTTGGTAAGCCCATTATCAATATCAATGTCTAAAAAAAGTCTGTTGAAGACTATTTTCCACATCAGATCGGAAAGTCCAGGTCTTCTGAAAATTGCCTGCATTTTTTTCACCTGCTGTTTAGGTCTCCTAAAACTCTGCATATCTGATCACATTGGTAAATCTCGCAGTTGTCTGACCTACATTGGACACGCAAATCGATGGCTTCAAGCATTTGTGCCTGCAGTATGTGAAGGCATGAACGGAGGCTCAGTTACAGCTAGAATGAAAATTCTCAGAAAAAGTAAAAATTAAAAAAATAAAGTCCCAAGCCTGCAAAACCACATCCATACATTCCTTTCTTACATTTTATGTAGTCTTCACTGAAGTCAATGAGAATGTAGTGTTCAATTGTGTAAAGGTAAGCCCATATATAAGCAGGATTGAAGTTCACATCTGTGGAGTTATTTTCAAAACCAAAATGAAATCATTAAAAAGAAATCCAACAGTTACAGTGGCTAAGTGACAACAACGCAGGTACCAGTAGTGTCCTTTGTTGAATGTAAGAACTGAAAAGCTATGAAATGTTAACACTTAAAGAAAACATAAATCTTGGTTACTTTGAAGTCTAAGGAGAATTTCCTACTTTCCCTTTCCCGTTCCCATTCCCTTTCCCATTCTCTTTTCTTTTCCCTTTTCCTTTTCCTTTATTTTAATGCCAAATCGTTAAAAAAAATGACACTGACATGAGTAACATGTGTTCTTGGCTCTCCTCATAACAAATTTGCCATTTACAAGCCAAACAACATTTTCACCTTGATTCTCTTGGTTCTTAAAATAGAATTGTGTATGGGATACTGGTTACAACTTTATGGGTGAAAAGAGGATCGCCTCTCCATCAAGGCAGCCATTCAGTGTAGAGACAGATTTGACTGGAGGGACAGTCTGGGGCAGGTTTGTCCTCAAGACTCAAGGACTTGTCTGTCTCAAGTAGATCCTGTCCAGCTTTCATAAGGAAACAGAGCTCTCCACCCATTCAGTGGAGGGGTTGAGAGCTCAATGATAATCAGCCTTCCACGAGGTTGCGTAGCTCAGCGGAGAGGTGCGGGAGGCAAGTTGTGTGCCTACCGCGGGAGGTTGTGTGCCCACCAAGGGAAAGGCGAGAGGAGCGTTTCTGCAGCACTGGGTGCATTTTGCATTGCTTTTGACCTGGCACACAGGCACCTGCACGGACCCAGACTGGCTACAGCTCCCTGACCCATGCTCAGCATCCGTGGGTGACGGGAGGGAGCGGAGGAGCCCTTGGCAGCTGGGTGGAAGGATTAGGGAGCAAAGATGCAAAGGAAACCAAACTGCCTTAATGCCACAGCTCCTTTTTGATGTTTTAACAAGGAACTTCTTGTGTAGACCAGTCGCAGTATGCTTTCGGAAATACTGGGCTAATTCTAGAGTGAGTAGGGTCAAGTGATTCAAAGTCAGATCCAGCCCAACAGAAGAAGGGATTGTTTAAACGTTTACTTTTCAGTTGATACAGTCTTTTGAGAAGATGGAGATAAGGAAGCATACACCCTGTGGAGATAAGTGCCATGAACTGGAAAAGTTTGGCATCTTCTAGGGCTGGGCCCAAAACACAGATCCTTTTCGAGTAAGTGCCCCATTCTATGGGGACTAATGCTGCGTACAAAACTTCATTTCTGTTTTACTGGATGCCAGCTAATTGCGAATGGTTGTTGGGAAAGTCACAGGCCACCAAGGTAATTCAACACACATGTTCTAGCAAGTTTTTCACACATGTGTGGCAAGCATTTCATAGTAGGACAAGGCTTTAGGATTCTTCCCTGGGCCTTAAATTGTGCATTAAATCCTGTCAATTATTGGTTCCCTCCCTGTTTCCACTTCTGCTCATTTTTTGTTATTGGTCAGTGCTTTTTCTGTCTTGTAACATGACTTACTTAGAGCTCTTTGAAACTCAGAATTTCCAGTTTGCAGGAAACTGTGATAATGTGTAACTTTGCTTAATTCTCAGTGGGTTGAAACCTTAGTCCCACATGAAACTAAAGGAGTTCTGCCATCCATGTCGGTGGAAGCAACACATTGTCTTTATTTTTCTTAAAACACTGTGTAACCTACAAAGTGCTTTAGATATGGGTAATAAGATTGTGATGATGATGACAAATCCCAGGTCTATAAAAACTCCGAGTTAGAATTTTCTTGGCAATTAACTATATCCAGTGCTTTTTTTCAAAGTGATAAGCATTTTATGCCTGCAGTTTTTATCCATTAAAGTAATTGAGAACAACTTTGCTCTCTTTCTTGTGGGTGTATTTAGTCCACAACAGAAAATATTTTGGTTTATCGTTGCCAAGTCCTTTGATTTCACTGTAGCACTTTTAAGATAATAATCTAATTTTCTTGTATGTTGTTAGAAATGTCTTTCTCTAAATGGATTGAGCTTTAGAAACGTGATCATACGGAAATCAGATCAGGTAGGACTTTATCAATGTGGCATTTCTTGGGTGTTGGAAATACTTGGTATTTGTCATCAAGCTTTACAGATCCAAGGTATGCTGTTACTCTTTAGAAGAGTTCACGGGCACATTTCGTTCTGGTAGTAAAAATTTATTTTATAAACTGCTTGAATAACGCCAAATGTAGAGAGTTTCCAGCAGGCAGCTCCTGGGATCACCCAGTTTCCAAACAAAAGTCCTTTCTCCTACCCAGATGATCCTGCATGACCACCACTGCCGATACGGGGTAAAGCTCCCAGACATGGGATCTCGCAGAAGAGAAGAATGAGGGGTTTCATTGCTAGAGAAATGAGTGAGCTATTTGTAGCACATCATCATGCCGCAGTTTGAGACCTATTCTCTCTGCTTTTCAGAAAGCCACAAGAAAACTGCAGTCTCTACAGGCATTTTTGGTTATTATTTCCTCTCAATGTATTTGCTCTGTTCTTCAAAAAAGTGATAAATATTTTTAGTTGAATTGTATAGCTGAGATTCAAGATAGACCAGTGTTAGTTAACAGTGATTTTTTAAATTATTTTTTTTCTCATAAGGCATATGGTGTTACTGGGTCTTAGAGATACCAGAAATATCGGAGAGTTGCAGAAATGTGTGAACCTCATCCTTTTTGGACCACGCAGCCTAGCCTCGGGAGTATTCCTAGAAGATGTACTATCATGTTTTCCAAGTGCTTAATTTCTATTTATTTTTTTAATCTTACTGCAAAATAATTGTTCAATGATTACTGTTTTCACGATTTCAGTATTTAAAAGGGCCAACTAAATGTATTCTTCTGTCCTAGACAGAAAAAAGAAAAGAAAATAAAAGAAAGGCATGTTACCAGTGCAGTGGAAGTAGTTTGCTTTTACTGTATGCATGTATGCAGCATGCATTTAGTGTTTGGAAACAATGATGGGAATGCTATCTCCTGCAACCTGAATTTCTCCTTCATAATTTTGACAAAAGAAGAGTGTTCATGGAGGAGCCTAATTAGTACATTGCTCCAACAGCCCCCACCCCATTCCTCTTCTAACTGTGCCCTGTCACCCACAGCTGAGGGTGGCACCAGGCAAGGGGTCCCTCCTGCAGACAGGGCAATTATTTCCGTTTTAACGTAAGATACTGTGAGATACCTAGCACGGATTGAGACAAACTAAGTAGACCAAAGTTTTGTTTACACCTCTGATGTTTCTTTTACATTTCTTCTCTTCTCCGCTGCTGAAGAATTCACCTTTGGTGGAAGACAGCTGTCTAAATGGAAGGAGGCTGATCGATACTGGGGAAAAAGATCAATGGGGGATCCATTTTTCTGCTGTTGTTCAAATCTTGAACTACATCTGAGTTCATAATTAGCATAAAGATGTATAAAAGTCCTGAGGGTTTCTGTTTGTGTTTGTCTGTCTGTCTGCTGGGGTGGGAATATTCCTGGGTGTGTGCATGTATTTCAAGGTGGTCAAAGGGTGGCAGATTTCAGTTATTAAGAATGATCTGGATTAGCCCCGGTCTTTCTGGGTCACTAAGTTTCAAACACAGATATTTCACATCTGTTTCTTGTTCACAGCCACTAACAAAGAAGTACAATACCGAAAGAGCCCCAATTTTAGATGCGTGTCTGGTCCTTTAAGGAATTCAGCTAGTTACTTAGAGAGAGGAAAGAAAAAAAAGCACAGCTATACCTCCTATTCAAATTTGCAGATTAGGCAAAAGCCCAGAGGTGAAAGGTCATATAAAACAGTTGAAAGCATTTTCTGTAGACTTCCTGGTCGTGGAGAGGAAAAAAGAGCACGCAGTCCTCCAAAGCATGCTATAAAAGCCAGAAGAGTGTGAGAGACACTTTAATAGGTTCCATTCTTGATGAAAATCTGGAAACAGACTCGCTAATACGGTGTAGAAATCCAATATGCCAGACATATTTGCTGTGTGCAATGCCCATCAATCTGGGCATGGTAAGACCTTGAAGGACAGCGGTCTGTAATAACCAGTTCAAACTATTGTGTATTTCAGTTAAAATGATCTAAAACATTTGGAAGAAAGTGATGAAAAGTGTTGGCCTTTGCCCTCACAGTTGTTTCTTTTTTCCTTGCAGAGAATTTGCTTTTTTGAAGTGTTTTGGTTTGGGTTTTTTTTTTTTGTGTCCTGTGGTATCATTGTCACTTAACCAGCTTTAGATTATCATCAAACACAAACCAAATACCTTTCATATCGGTGGCAACTTTCAGCCAAAGGTTTCAGCACACTTTAATTACTAATCCATACAGCATTCCTTTGGCATTTGGTGGTACAACTGTTAACATTTTGGAGATGAGAAACTTAAGGAAGAATGAAAGGAAAGTTGGGTGAGAGTCATCTCACGTAAGCAGAGTTAACCAAAAGCTGGGTGTCTCAAGTAATCATACAGGTTCCCTTTGAAGGTAAGGGAGAGAGGGAGAGAAGTACTTTAAAGGTGCGGTTCATTTCACCTCTTCTAAGTAGCTGTTGTAGGTGAGATTGATCATGAGACTTCATCATGAATGACATG
This sequence comes from Fulmarus glacialis, assembly GCF_000690835.1. Taxonomy (NCBI): domain Eukaryota; kingdom Metazoa; phylum Chordata; class Aves; order Procellariiformes; family Procellariidae; genus Fulmarus; species Fulmarus glacialis. The sequence goes on along the minus strand of NW_009226127.1, from coordinate 35,615 downwards.
ATGAGGATAGTTGTATTGGGGACTGCAGAAGTAGTCTTGGAGAACTAGCTTAGTCTGGACACCTACATTTAAAATCATTGAAGCCTGAAGTGAATCCCACTTCAGCAGTAGCGATTCAATTCCCTGTCTGCAAATGAATGTGTCAGCACTTCCCTGTTACGAAGTACATGCGTTGACTATTGCAAGTAACTCCAGTGTCAATATAATAGTGACTGTACCGATGTAATTCATGTAAACAGAGCTGCCATTTAATTTCCCATTTCTGTGGGCGTTTTTTTATGCAGAGAGTATAGCTGGTCTCCAGAGGTGATCAGAACAGAAAAGGTAGGCAAACAGTGGTGTAGTCACCAAAAATATTTTGGCTGATAAAAGCTGAAATAGCTTGAGTCATAGTTTGGGACTCAGAGTGGGTAAATGAAGTGCTTTTGATTTTCACTTTGAAAACTTCCAAGTTTCTGTAAAACTTCGTCCGTTGGAAAACAATCCATTCTTGATTGCTATTGTTCCATGAAGTAAAGTTAAAAAAAATCGTGTTGCCCCCAAATCAGGCTCTCTCCCAACTTTTCAGCTCTGCCACCGGGTGAAGTGAATTCCTGTCCTATGACAGGAAGGAAGGTGGGGATGGGGGAAAGATGTGAAGGGACTAATTGGCCGAACGGGTTGGAGCAGCCGAAGATAGTGCGTGGGGTGATTGAAAGGAAGCAAAGACGGGAGAGTGGGAACACAGTTAGGTCGTAACCAGCCCTGCGGGCAAAACCGACAATGGGTGCCACCACAGCAGGAAGAAATCTCTTTTATCTGCTTCTGTTAAAGTACTCTTTTTATTAAAGAATAATTTCTGACTTTGGAAAGAGCTGTTCGTGTCGGAGGAAACAATGCAGCCAGGCGAGCCAGCAGCTCTCCTTTAGAGGGGCACGGAGCACCCTCTAGTGACCGCCGGTGCCGAGCTGCCCGCGGCTCCCGGGGCGCTCCCGGTGCTCAGCACCAGCGGGGGGAACGTCGAAGGGGTGAGGAGGTGCTCCTCCTCGCTCCACCGCGGTGCCAGACCTGGTAGTAAGGGAAACGAGAAGCGCGAAAGCTTGGAAACAATGCTGGAGGAACGGGTGCTTGTGGGATGCGTGCTGTGTTGCCCCAGTGGCCAGATAGTGGTAATTAGTATTAATTAGGTGGCTTTACGTGGGCTGCTTGCTTTGACATAGTAATTGGAGTTTGGAGAAAGCAAATGCCCCACTTCACTCAGAGGAGCGCCTTCCTCCCAGAGCTGACCTCCACGTTTCCAGCCATGGGTCAATGGGCATGAGCCCACCCCAGAACTGGACCCATTCTTCCCAGGATGGAGTTTGTCCTGTGCCCTCAGACCTGGTGCTGCATCAAACCCACTCAGGTGTGGAAGGCAGAGGTCCCTTCAGCAGCCCCGAAGGCCCAACAGTCGTGGGGATGGGGGACGAGAATCCACCATCCTGGAGAGCAGTGCCTGAGCTGCTGGCCCCGCAGCCCCTCGGGGCAGGTTGTGAAACTCCATTCTTCTCCTGAGCACCCCTGTTTGTTCCCGTGCTAAAAGACTATTTGTGAGAGCTTTCTTTGTGGTGAGGGGAGAGTTTCCCCTTCTATGAGCAGATTTACTGACTTTTTCTTCAGAGCCACCTGAAAGCTGTGAATTAAAGGGATGCTGCTGCATTTTTTTTTCCTGCTGAAGGGCTTGCTGACAACTTGGTTAAGAGTGTATTTGGCCCTCACAAACTGAGCTGAGTATGGCCAAACTGGTGTTTGGAGCTACATTTAAGCAAAATGCTATGTCTTTTTGAGAGGATTAAGACCTTTACAGGTGTATCTTTATGTGCCATGAAGTAGCATTAATTTGCCTGAATTTCTTAAAATCTGCTTCCAAAAACTGCAAAAAGTCTTTTATTGTACTCAAGCTTTTTGATTTGTAGCCTGGTTCTACCTAGAGGAGAACTCCTTTTTACCTGTAATGTTGGTAAGAGGAACAGAGCTCACTTTTTCTTTTCTTTTCTCTATTCTCTTCTTTCATTTTAATACCCACATCTGCAGACACTGTATGTATGCATACTGAGCATAACACACAAGGGGAATGTGTCTCCAGCTTGCCCAATTATTTACCCAGAGTTATTTATAATGTAAAGAAATCTGTACAGTTAAAGGGATGACGGCCACATTATTAGCAGTACTGACAACATTTTGAAAGTAAAAAGGAAAGAAGCTATCCAGGCAGACTGCTGAACAGGCGTGAAAGTAAAAGACATAGTGGCACTAGTGAGGATAGCAGAGCGTGCCTCTAGTCTCTTGGTCAGCCCAGGCTGGGAGCAGCGTTCTTGGTTTACCTCCCAGACAGCAAGACGGATTGCAGATCTGTTTACGTAGGGAATATTGCAATATATTTCCTACATCCTAACACTCTAGCGGATATGATACGAAAAAATCTGAGGACAGGATTGTTTTTTAGAGTTAATAGTGATGTTTCAAATAGCATGAGAAATGGTCTCTTTGAAAATACGTATGTTTAGGTGAGTACATGCATATTCAACATATTTCTAGTACATCCTAGAAAGGATGCAACAAGGAAAACAACTTTTTTCTTTGGAAATTCATCTTCTTCATTTAGGATCTAGTCTAATCACTTCTTTTGCATGGTCAGACCAAATCTTTAAGTCTGTACAGGGCCCTGTTGGTTTAAGTAGGCTTAGATCAGCACAGATCGGATCCTTTGTCTCCAGTTTAGAAAGCTCTTCTCTAAAGAGGGAGCTCTTTAGTCCTAAAGGTAGAAGGCACTTAAAGCAGTGTTTAAGCCTGTCTGTATTCAGGAAAGAACTTAAGCGCAGCTGTAATTCTAAAGCATGTGCAAAACCCCTGTTTTGATCAAGAAACTTAAGCACATGTGTAATGTTAAGCACAAGCGGTAGTGTTTTGTTGCTCTGTGGTTTCTAGATGCAGGCTTGAATGTAGAAGAAAATTCCAACAGAAGGGAGCTCAGACAAAGTAGGGTGACAAGCTTGAGAGAGAAATTAAGTGGGGAAGGGAGTGTTAGGTGACTTGTGTGGATTTTTAATACTTTTTTGTGTTTTCATTCTGTTTGCTGACCAAGCTGCGTTTTTTCAAACTCACACAGCATTATTTCAGACAATAGCACATAGTTGCCTAACATAACAAAACCATTTTTTTTTCTATTTAACCTTAACAAAATGCAGAAAAGAGAAAAATAGTAGAAGTGGTTTTACTATTTTTCTTTTGCAACTGGATGATGGTGATTTGATAACCCAATATTTTCCTTTCCTTACAATACCAAGGCTTTGTCTTGCAATTGGATCGACATAAGTGTAAGCACTCAGAAATCTGCCTGTGGGTATTAGCTTGAAAGTCAAATAAACTTCATTGAATTCTTTGGCACAGAATGTGTGCCAGTTTAAAATGGCAAAATCCTTACTGGGCTGTGGGCTCTGTAAAACTTGCATAATAATAATAGAGCTCAGCAGAGTCTGATATTGCCTGCCTTATGCTTCCAAAAGCCCTATATAAATCAAGAGGAGGTTTGTCTATATGGAGGTAGGCTGGAGAAGAATCATTACTAAAACCTGCTCGTGAATGAATTTGTTAGATCCCATCCACTGGAGAGCTGGAACTGATACTTCAAGCCTCTCAATATATTTGAGAAAAAAAACAAAATATCGTGGGCTTAGCTGGAGTGGAAGTCACCCAACTGAAACATTATACAATGCTTTGAAATTTTCAGAAAAAGGTTCTAATCTTTTGGCTGTCTTGCTCATTGTTTGGAGATGAAAAGGGAGGAAATCAACATCCCCATGAAATACAATTACTGTAAATTGCTTTCTTTTCATACTGTTCGTAATGAAAATAGGAAAGTTACCAGAAGTTGCCTACTCTGCAGAAGCGGAGTAATTTGGTGGATGTAGACTGCAAGAAGACATTCAGCAGTGCAACTGCTGTGGATTTCTATATGAATCAACTAATGGAGAAAATAAACTATTGCACAGCAGTGCTGACTCTGGATTGCTCTGAAGTGACCAGAAGTCATCTTCACAGTGGAAGAAACCAGAGCTCCTTAAAGTAAACTATAAGCTCAAGCCGAACTTGTCCAGGGAGTTGATCCTGTGGCACCTGAGGATCCAGAGCGGGGAGGAAAAGCAGGGTGTCTGCTCTCCCCTTCCCAGTCTCTCCGTCGGGATCTGGAGTCTGCTGGAGGCTTGCTCAGCCCCTTGGGCAGGCTGAGGAGGCCCTGAGGCTTGTGAGGCAGCTGGAGATGAGTTGGGATACAGGCCCAACTGGGAGGCACACCGCTAAGCTTGAAACAGGGGCTCCCCGGGGGCAGCTCTGCCAGATCCTGGTTGCTCTGGTCCTGTGTCACTCCGTTGCGTTCAGGCATTGCCAGCTCTGCGGTCCCCGTGGGGCACCTGGAAACGAGGATTTCCCGGCACCTAGTGGGTGGCAGAGCCATTCTCGTTAGCAGGGGCGGGGGGACGAGCCTTTCCTCTGCCCTGCCTCGCGTGCGGTGGAGCCGCGCCTGCAGGACGCATGCCCGAGGGCCAAGCAGGCAGCGCTTCATGTCCTCTGGGTGCATCTCTGGAGAAGCACATGGCCGCGTTTCACCTTCTTCAGGTCAGGATAGGAAGAGAAGAGTGAACTGGGACTTGCCGCTGTCATTGTGTACCATTTGGAAAAAACGCATACCAAATGCCACAGTCATCACCAGTTACAGAACAACGCTCCGATTTCCTTTTCTTTTCCTAAGGAGCAGGAGAGGAAGGCATTGGGAGAGGGTGAGGTCATCTGTCTCCACTAAATAATGCTGTGACAAGCCATCACTATTTCTTGTTCTTTTTTATCATACCAGAGTCCCTGGTCAGAGGGCAGGACCTTATTATGGTGGGAATTATATACCCGGTGCTGCAGTGCTTTCAAGCAGCGTGTCCATGGTTTGATCTTGTTATAGGAAGCACTGAGAAATCGTAAACTGGTTATAGTAGGACCAGCTTTTAAAAATTACAAGGTGATTGAAAAATTAATACATTCTGACTTCTTTTAATTTTTCCTTTAGTTCTTGAGGGTCCTATTTTCAAGCTTTTCTCTTCTAATTGAAAGCTCAGAATCTCTTGACAGCAGGAACTCTGTCTTTTACAAAAAATGTTGCGAGACTCGTAAGAGCAAGAGGGTTGTGCCAGCACTGGATCCTGAATGGTTCTTTACAAGTGGACTTTTACACTGGCTGGTACTGTGGAAACACTTTGCCTGCCTTTTTTTTTTTTTTTTTTTCAGTTCAGCACTCCTAAGCAAGGGTCTGGGACAGGGACGGTATTTTGTTTGCACAGCTGGTAGTTTTGGGGTGCCCTGTGGCTGCCAAGTGCTACAAAAGGACAAATGAAAATATAACACTGAATAAAAAAATGACTATCCAACGGGGAAGGGAATTGGCAGTGAAACTATCTCATTTTCATACATGGATAGAGCTGTGAAGTAAAGGAAGAGTGTGGTCAACTTAAGACTGTTTATGGCATTTGCTTTTGAAATGCATGTCTTTTTGTGACTTCCTTTCCTCAGTAAGAAAGAGGCATCAAAAAGAAATTATTGTCTCCAATCTACTTGCTTTCTCTGAGAGAAAAAAGTGGGCTAGATCAGATAGGCTAGAAAGTGTCAATAGCTCAAGAATCCAGGAATGAAGTTAATGGACAAATATAGATGTGGTGTAAGCGGGGCTAGACTTCATTAACATATTTGGAGTTACACCCGCTTGTACCAAGTCTGGCTTTGCCCCTGAATCAGCAATTCCCCAGTGAATAGTCTGCATGAAGCGAGTGCCGAATTTGGCCCATTTCATCTGACATCTGCATCCTGCCTCGAAGTGGCATGTCACACTTACTGCACATCAGATCACACCTGCCCAGGCAGTCACAGGCAATTGACTTTTTTGTTAAAAAAAAAAAAAAAAAAACCTAAAAAAATTTAGTCACATATCATCAAGCAAAACAACATTGTTTTAGGACTCTTATCTCTTCACTCCCAAATATCCTGTTTCTTCGAGCTGCGGTGGCCAGGACCAATAGAAACCTCTTCCTGCCATTGGCTGACTTCATTTCCCAGAGTTAGCACAATCTCATCCGCTCTAAACAACCTCATCAAAACTTCTTTCTGGTCAGAGCGAAGCAATAATTATTATTAGCAATTATTAGCGATCAATAATCTTGATCACATTATGGCAAGCACTATTAAGGTAAGAAAGGGGTACCTTTTTTGTTGGAATTCTTTTCAGTGGCGTGTTCTTTGGTTTCCTTTATCAACCTAGATAAGTTAGAATTGGGCAACACCCCCACTGCCACAATAGAGGACAACAAGATTTCCTTTGTACTGCCTAGTAAATTTCCTTTTTCCTACTCCAACCATCCGCAAGGCTTAAAAACTTCAAACTCGGAAAAAAAATTGGTTTTTTTAAATTCACTCTTCAGTGCTGTGGATTGCATATGCGAAGCCCTTTTATGAGAGCTTCTGAAATTTCTTGTAGGTATCATTCTGACAACTTGGATGTGTTTGCGGACTGCCATAAGGGGAGAGGGTGTGCACTGGAAGGAAAGAAGGGGTTCCTAAGAGCACTAACCTTTTGGATACTTTTGAATGTTTCTCTTGTTGATGGGGACACAAATACTAGCAAGCGGGAATGAGAGGCTCCAGCTCGTGTTTCTTTCTCATGCAGGTGTTAATTATGTGCTTTTGTAGAAACTGTTATCCTGATACTCGGGACCTTTCTGAATGTTATTTTAATGGTGGCGGCAAGATCTCATGGGTGTGTTCTTTTTGTTTTAATTTTTTGGACAATAAAATTCTCTTATTGGCTTATAAATTGATCTCGGTGCACGGTTTGTTTTTTTAAGAATGACTTTGCCGAGTTTTTCAGGTTGTGTCACTTAGAAAGTTGAATACATCTATATGTCTGTCTATCTATCTGTCTAGTTTTTGCTTCTCTGTATGTTGCAACAGATAGCAGTTACAGATACAGCAATAGCTGTGATTAATTGCAGAAGTATAACTGTAACTAAATGCTTTGTGATAGTGAAACTAATTTTACGTAAAGAGCGGAACAGCATGTACAGCGAGGACTCCGTGGCGTTGTATTATCAGATTTGGGATCAAGGTATTTGTTTTCTTCGGGGTATTGTGTATTTCTGTACTTTTCTAATTATGCCAGAGATTTAGTAAGAGATGCGGAATAGCAGTGGTGCCTGGCCATTAGCTAAATAGAGCTGCAGTTTGATTTCTCAGTAACTTCTGCTTAGATGTTTTACATTTTAAAGATCATTTGATGCTTTTTGTTATAGTTTTTGAAATCTGAAAGTCTTGCCTGAAGACAATGTGATTAAAAAACCTAACGAACCTTCTCTTTTTGCAATTGCTGATGCTTTCAAGAGACTATCTATGGAGACAAAGATCTGAATCTCCTCTGCATTGCTGGCCAGTAGCTATTATATGCTAAGTAGCTCCTGAAACAGCTGAATTCCCTTTGGTTTTGCCGCGCATTTCAGAGCACACAGGACATGACAGGCGCTCTATGAAAATCTTGAGGTTCAGGCAGTCAAGTTTTGCATTGCTAAAAAAAGGGCTATGTGCTGAGATAGTAACACTGTTCTTTGCGTCTATTAATCAGAATGCGCTATCGATGTTGGTGGGAATTTTTTTTTCAAAAATGATGGTACAATGAGATTAGATGTTGTATGCATTTTGAGGAGCTCTTTTTTTTTTTTTGACATTTTGTGTAGGCTGCTGAATTATAATAGGGTAAATGATTGTGAACAATATCTCATCGTTATTATTTTACTTCCACCTTACACTTACAGAGGTGAGAAGAGACTGTGTGCAGCTGTGTATTATGCAGCCTGTTAATGCAATGCAGACAGCAAAGCCCCCTGAGTGGAAAAACGTACATTTTTGTCTCCTCATCTGGGAGTATGAAACTTGCAGGGGGAAATAGGCACCCCAAAACGTTGAGGATTTTGGTGCCCAGGGTGCTGGGAAGGCCTTCTATTCTGAAGCAAGGATTTTGTTTATGCAAGTGCAAAAAGTAAAACGACTAGAAAGAAATGACAGGTGCAGGAAATGTACTCTGACATGAAGCTAAGCCAGTCCAAAGAGATTCAATTCCTCTTCTATACTGAGTACATAAAGAAGTCATTTAACTGAGAGGCTTCCAAAATAAAGAAATTCCATTTGAAGGCCAAAGGAGTGTTTGCGCTTTTGCTAAACAATTATGTTTAGCAAGTGTTTTTTGCAATTTCAATGTCATGGCCTGTGTTGTCTGCCGGCAATGGGTAGCCCGGCTGTCCCAGCGTAGGCAACAAGAGGCTGTGGCCCAGGAAGGTGGAAAGCCTCATCTGTGCCGGGAATTCATTCTCTTCTTTAGGGAAGCCATGGAGTCATTAAATGTCAAAATTGAGTGGCGAATGGCTAAGTATTTGTTCATAACTGGGTAGAAATTGCTCTTAACGTACACACAGGCAAAGGTGGCCTTCCAGTAAAACTTGGATTCATCCTTTTCCTATGGCAAACCTGCAGACAGACCCATGGGACACTCGTGCCTCATGAGAAATCAGGCTGGCTTAACTGGGGCCAATGGGTATCTACGAAGGCAAGCATTTGTGTCAGTTTTCTGTCACTGGGGTTGACGTCACGAGCGTGGCTTTGCCAGGAGATACCTCTCATCTCGTCCCCTGCCCTCCGTCTGCTGCCCCCTTCCCCTTCTCCCCGTGGCAGGGAAAGCGGCGCGGCGAAAGGTTTCTCCTAAGGAGGAGGGTGCAGCAGTGCCTTTTTCCTCGGCTCTGACATGGATGGCTTGCTTTAATTCTGACCTTCATGCTGTAGGAGCGGCCGCCCTGGCTCAGGCCGGGGACCTCTCCCTTGGAGCCGGAGAAGGCGCGCGCCCCCGCAGCCAGGATTCTGGGTCGGTGCCCAGTCAGGGGGCTGATGTTTCTAACGCATTTGCTTCCCTATAGCCGGTGCGCACGCGGCTAACCTCACTGTTACGGTTTTTGGCATTTGAAGGATGAAAGGTTTTTTCCAACAGTCAGGATTTCGGCGCTGAGGTGGCATGTTTCCTTCTGGCACGAGTAGTACCTGACAGATACGTGCACTAGCATAGCGGTGCAGGGCACTGAAGCTGAAGACTATCAAATCAGTACAGCACTGCTAATTATAAGCGTCCCACTAGTTACTGTAAATACAATTTTAGAAAATATCAAAGCCTTCTGAATTAGGCATCTGTCTTTTTTTTTGGTGGGTTTTTTAATAAAATGGAGCAAAAATTACTCAAGTGTTACCTTGGGATGAAGTAAAAATACTTCTCCTGAAGGTCGTTTTGGGTTTTTTCCCATTATCCTATAGTGGAGGAAGGAACATCAAATAGAAAAATCCAACTGGAATTCTACTTCCTTGCCATGTAGCAAGCCTTGTTATATTTATCTCCCTGCATGCTAATGCAATGATACTTATTCTTGGAAAAGCTCTTCAATAAGTTATCTTGACTTTACTATGACTTACTGATTACACTTGTGGATATTTCTTTTACTCTAACTTTCTTCTAAATATGCGCATGTCCACTTTTCATTATTGATTTCTAATGTGCTGGTCACATGGAAGCTACGATTTCTGGGAGAAAAAGGCTGTGTATTTGATAAAGGACAGGAGAATCTTTGTGGTTTCTAAGGCTTGAAAGAGTATGGATATACTGATTAAAGCAGTATATAACGGCAAGATTTTTTTTTTGGTGAGGAATCAGTCTGTGCTTCTCTCTATAGTATTACTTTTCTCTCACTTTCTTTTAGAAAATCTAAGTAATCATTCAAATCTTTCTAAATCCAAGGAAAGCTGGAGACAGTTAAAATAAAAATCTGTTCTTGGCGTATGGAAATGTTTAAGTCTTTGTTTAGAGGACTGCATCTGCATTGAATCCAACAGAAATAATACAGTAATTTGTACTTCTGTTCCTTGCATTAAAAAAATTATAGATTATTCTCTTTTTGTTCTCATCTCAGTTAGCAAATGATCCAATGGTATATTTAACTTTAAGCCTCTACATACGTTCATTGGCTTTGGTGATATGACACAACCCTCTTAAAGTTAAGCACACACCTGAGTGCTGTGGTGAATCAGAAACCAGAACATAAAGAGTGCCTTAAACCACTTAGCCTGATCTTGCACTCCTTAATTCAAAGTTTCCACCAATGTCATGAAGATTTTGTTCCGATAAAGGCAGTAGAATCAGACCTATAATTATTTCCAGGTAAAATCATATTTCTGACTCAAATACAAATGTACAATTTGAAGGAAGAAATAGTCATATAAGAACAGAAGAAGATATTTGGGGGATTTTTGTGTTGTTTTCTTTTGCTTTTAACCAGCAGTTATTTAACTCAATCTGGTTTGAGGCTACATATGCCAAAATGAAGTCAAATATAAGGATTTTGCTTTCTAGAAATAAGTCGCCAGGCAAGGAACAACAGCTGGAAAATGTGTATGTTTGACTGTCTGGGTTGGTTGGTTTGTTTTTGTTTTTTCTTAACAAGAACTATATTATTTCTTAACAAAATGTTTTTCAGCAAGTTCCACAAGTTACAAAAGGCCTTTCAGAAATAATGTCAAAAGAATCAAGTGCTCTTGGAGAATGACTTGCTGAAAGAGAAATACAAAAGTAGTTTTGAGAAATGTGAATACCAAAAAGAAATATTTTTTTTCCAAGTGACAGTTTATAATCCAGTAAAAATATATAATGCTGCTCACTCAAAAAGAAGTAGGCTTCATAATGCAAGTTTCTAAATCAAGCCAACAGAATTATTTTGAAAATCAGCAAAGTGGAGAAAAGAAAAAGAAAAATTGGGTTGTATCACTTGTATTATCAACTTTAGCAAAGTAAAAGTGATACAGTAGAAAATATCACATGCTGTTCCAAATCTTGTCACATTAACAAAAATCTTTTCATTGACTGCAATGTGGTTTCTATCAGATTCATCATTAACTATTTAAAAATTAATTTCTTTTGATAGATAATTATACAGTAGAGAAATACGAGCAGTTTTTCACATTGTCAGTAATGAAAAGCCAATGGTCTCACAAAACGGCATGTGTTCTGCTAGTCATCCGGCTGTCCTTAATATATATTTGTGTATTATAGAAGAAATGTTGACTGTGTTCAAAACACTGACAAGGGTGCAGAAATTTCGAAGCGCTTATATGAAAAAGGTATCAAATCTTTTGCTTAAAGGATGAATGCGTCTTTATGGTTGAAGGGGTTATTTTAAATGTTGTAACCAAGCCTGCCTGAGGTTGGATAGTGCTGTGTCCCTCAATTTATTCCCGCCCCCCGCTCTCCTTAAAAGAAGGACTGTATAATCCTGTAAACAACTCATCACAGTGAACAGAAGTTTCAGGAAATCTCGTGAGATTCAGGTTGCAAACCTGTATCGCAAGGAAGTTACCTCTGTCCTTGGCACCGGGTGGCTGATTTTTACTATGCACATAGTCATCCTATTAGAAACATTAAACATTGCTTTCAGGAAAGGGATATTAGCTGGCAATAAACAAGTAATATTAGTAATGGTTTTTAACAACTACTGTGTACAAACCAGTGATTACCACTTCTGGTTATGTCATAAATCTAATTTGTTTCAAAGTAAAATGAATAAAATGACAACTATTGTCATAAAAATGTCATTGAACATTAAAAGGTAAAAATAATAATGAGTAATAGCAATTTTTTAAGGCTAGGCTGAGAGAGACACATACAGTGGACGTGGCAAATGGTCTTTTGGAATGGTGGATTTTGGAAAGTAATGAGTGGAAGGAATGCATATGAGATGATGTCTCCCTTGATTTGCAATGTATGTTTATTTGTATTGAGTGTATATCTTAACTGATGGGTGGGAAATGGTGTCACTAGGCTGGCGTAACCTTTTCACGCTAGGAAAAGATCTGACTTGCTTAGTTAAATGTATGTGTTGCCAGGTTAAGCAGTGCCTGACGGATGGGAAGGAAATACAACAACAAATTACAAGGACTGGGTATATGCAAATACCTGCAGGAAGGGGTGGTGAATAACTATTTATGGGAAGTGGCAGAACTCTTCAAAATGACCTGCCTGACTTAAGAGAGATGAGAGAGCGAGATACAGAGAAACAGTGCCATAACTGGGAAAAAAGCCGCAGGAGACTGGAAATGTTTTGTTTGACAAATCCCTAATTACAGTTGTGCTGAGAGAAATAAGGAGCAGCATATTAATTCTACACGGAAGATTTTGCATAACTGCAATGCTAGCCTGCAAGATTTTTTTTAAACCTCATTCTTTAGAGTTGAAAAACATCTTTTTTTAGACGATATGTTTATTACCTTGATAAACAGTAAAATGCTGCCACAGCAATTACCTTGATGATAAAGAGACTGTAGACAGATACTTCCTGCGTTCATTTCCTGCCCAGATAAGTCACCAAAATCAGGGACTACCAATACAGGAAATGCTTTCAATAGGAACTTCCTATCTGTTAATATCTAATTCACTCAAAAGATCTAAGCCCTTCTTGTTTGATATGAAGGTAATGTTCTGCCTGTCACTATTTAAACATTTAAGCCACAGCACAACACATCTGTTTGTGTAAAACTTTAAGACCAATGCTGTTACGTTGGACTATGAAATATCAGGGGTTTTCTCTGCAATGGAAGGAAAAGTGGCTCTGCATTTTACAATACTGCAAATCAGGATGCTTCAAAATACATTGTCATTCTGTCAGGTGAAGAGCAAGCAACCTCCCTCCAACTCCTTGTTGCCTGCATCCTCTCCTTATTTGTATGCATCACCAAACAAAATATACGTTTCACTAGCCCTTGAGGTGCACTTCTCCAACAAATAGTTCAGAGCATGTTCTGGGTATATTAAAGAGTCACGGCCATCTCTTACAATCAGCAATGATGTATATATTCAACCCAAATGACTGAAATGGAAATTTTGCCTAGCTGTACAGAGAAATAAAACCATGACTAACCTGTATGTTTGAACTTTTGCTAAGAAAAAGAGAAACCTAGAGCAAAAGAAAAGTAAACAAAGACAGAAAACCTCCATTGCTAATTGTAACTTCAGGGTAATTGCTTTCAGGCACATGAATAGCATGAATGAAGGTTTACGAAACCTGCAGTAAAATTGGCCAAAATGAAGTAAAAGTATTTGGCCAATGGCTTGACTGGGGCCAGGCTTTCACCCAAGTTATTCAGGAGCTCAGCGGAAATTTTGGGCATTGTTTTGCCAATGATTCCCCTGGAGTCATTCCAGGTTTCTGCCACTGTGACTGAGATTGGTATCTTGGCCTTTCCCCATAGAGTTGAGTAGTCCTTTGCTATTGTGCCTTCATATGTATCGCGCCTTTTCATCTTTGAAGAATAGACCCACGTTCAGTTATCTCCTCAGACTACTGCGGGACAGGCAGGTGTTTAAGTTCATGTTGTGGTCTAACAGGCTGGGAATCTGAGGTTGGATTTACAGACCCTTCCAGAGACTGCATCGTTTGGAGCTGTCCGACAGAGAGCTGGTCCTGTGGGGACCTGACCCAAAAGCCCAGTTACTGCAGATGGGTTCTGCAAGTTGAAGTTAGTTTTGACAAGTAATTTCCACAAGGCCACGGGTGAAGAAGCTCTAGGAACTCGCCCCTTGGCTTTGGGTTCACAGGGGTGTTGGGGAAATAGATGCTTCGTCCTGAAACTAATGTTCCTGGGACGTGGTTAGCCAGCTCTTATCTACTTGCATACATTTTTATTATTGTTAGTCTTTGGCGTATTCACATCAGCTTCCCTCATGCGTAAGGTATTCCCTTGGAAGTGCTCAAAACTGTTGCTTTTTACTAATCAGATCAACTCACTAAAGTGGTGGCCAGAGACATTTTTCACATTATTTCCATACAACCGTTACCTTTTAAAAAATTTTCCTGTGATTTGTCATCAAGGCACCATTACGTGTACCATTTTCATGGAATTCAGAATCTGATTGTTTAGTCTACATAAAGGGGGAAAAAAGAGAGGGATCCTGTGCCTTTAATGTTGTTTATAACGGTTGGACAGAGCTTGTCAGGTGAAGGTTAATTGCTCTCCAGTTAAAGCAGTTCTCTGCACAGATGGGTTATCAGGGCTGAACACTCGTTACAAGATTAATCTCGTTTCCGACAAGACTTCCCTTTCCTTCAACTGATTTTTGCTCAGCCATTGGACCTGTCACCAGCCGTTAAAAGAAGGGTGGGTTACCTCTGGGATATTAATGCTTGTGTGCAGTGAAACAATACAAAGTGTGTGTCATATCGGTAGGGAACATCTTTAGGAGACAGCACATTTCAGTGCTGTTCTGAAGGTCGAGATTCATAAACAACAGAAACAATCAGGAACATTTGTATTAACCCTCTTAATGAACACAAACTCCAGCCGAGTCATCCGTAGGCTCCTTTTTCATGGCCGTTCTCTTCTAAATGTGGTATTTTTTTAGTTCCAAAGGTGTATTTTTGTTGAAAATTTTAGTCAACAAAATAGCTACTCGTGAGATGTGGAACCTGAGACTACGCTTCTGTCCAGTCGATTAACTGATGGACGTGACCACTTCAGTTAATGCTTGTTTCAGCAAGAGGAAATATAGCATGGTGGCCACTCGAAGAAATTCAGACTTTGGGAGTTTTGTCCTGGGCTCTACAGTAAACCTGTTGACTTTTCCTCTTTCTCTAAGCTGGAGTAAATCAGAACTGGATCTACTATATCCAATAGGCTACAGAGGTATAAGATGGATGTAAAGTGAGGGGAGAACTGGGCACATCATGTTCTTAGCATAATATTGCCTTGCTAGCCAAGACTGCGGCAGATCTGCCCATCCAGGGTGATCCTGAATGGTTGGATGGAGTGAGTTCAGAGAGGCTACGTCATGAACACAAAAGTCTCGCTGGAGTTCTGGGTTTATTTCGGGAGTTCTGATACAACCAAAATAACACAACTTGGCAAAAGTTTCTTCCATGCAGCTTTAGTCAGTAAATTCCAAAACACTAAACAAATATTCAAGGCAACAAACAGGGTAGCTCTTATGTTTCCTCAGAGTTTCCTGCCCTGGCTTCGGATCAGCGCGATCCTGTGGTCTCTCCGTTGACTTCAGTGAATTTTGAATCAGGCTGGGTTGCCCCAGCCAAAAAAGCAAGCTCTGTGGAGGGTCGCAGGCAGCACAGTATTCATTGAATGGTCGTTGTAGATGTGATCCATCAAACCGTACAGATGCGTGCTGAACTGAAAGCGTCTGAGCTGTTCCACTGATGTTTTAGATTAAGAGTGTGCAAATGTGCCTCATCGTGCTGGGCTCTGCAACGGTGAGGTGATGGCCCCCACTTTCTTTTTATTGAACTAATAAGACAAATCCAGCACGTTTTATACACCTGTAAGGACAGAGGTGTCTTGCACATGTATAGCATTAGACAGGTTAAGCAGTGAAGAGACTTATGTCCAGGGAGACATCAGAAAATCATGTTCTTTCTTCTGATTTCGAGCAAAAATATAAGAAAAGGATACAGAGAGACAGATCATGGTCCTTGTCTGATAGATACACAGCAAAAAAGGCGTCCTTGTTCCCATGCATGGGGCTCCTACATAAGAAGAATAAATTTGTATGCATTTTTAGTAATATTGGTCAAGAAACAGTTATTCTCCTGAAAATGTTTCAGTGAAGGTCTTTACTGAAACTGTTTATTTTTAATATATGTTTTATAAACGTTTAGGAAAACTAACAAATTATCTGAAAAATAGTTTTTTGGTAGAAAACTTCTGTCCACAAGCTTCTGTCAATTTCTTAATTTTCTTTTTTGTTTTCTTTTAATCATCAGAGTAGTCTAATAACTTTACTGCTGAATTCTAGGGTTTTTTGAAATACTGGTGAGATTAAAAATAAATTTTCCTTCGATTTAGAATCCACAGGTTTTAAGGAAATGTACTTAACTACAGTTATAAAACTGAAATGACAGGAATTTAACCTCTGGATGTCATACTCTTCAGCAGTATGCATTCAGAGCCAAAGAAACTCAAGTAAGTGGATTCCATTACTGGTTCTAAGATAGGAAAGGTGCATAGTAAATCTTTACAGTCCCAACTAAATCATTGGTGCTTTATGCCAAAGGAGGAAAGTTTAGTAGAAAGTCTTTAAATGGACCAGGTTGAAATTTTCAAAAAAAAAAAGAGTCCCTTGGGTTAGGTTGTTAAATCTCTACCTAGAGCCCTGAATAAGGACCTTGATTTTCCAAGGTGCTGATCAGCTTGAGAGTTCCCAGTGTTTCTGCTCAGTGAGACTTCAGATGGATTTTTGAAGATGGACTGCTTACTCACAACTGGAAAGTGTTGTTATGCCACTTACCTGCTTTCACTGATGTGAAAAAGACCCTACTTAGTCAATACTACCTTTCTAGAGAAAGTAAGGAAAATTGAAAGTGGTTAGATCTTTTTTTCCTAGGAAAAGTCTTTGTTTAGTAAAATAATGTAATTGAAAGTTGAAGACAGACAGTCACACAGGAGATGAATTTGGGCAAAGTGGCTTTGCTGTACTCTTCGTTCTTGTACCTTCCTCCCAACCTGTAGTTTTAACCAGCTGAAATGTTAGAAAACTGCAGTTTTGCAAAACTTCTCCTGTATTTTCCCTCCCACCTTTAATATACAGAAACAGAGGCTGGTTTTGTTTTGCGAAGTAGTAACTGTTCCCTTTTAAACTCTTCAGACCTTTCATTTGATGGTGTTGTGTTAGGTTTTTATTCACATGGGTATCAATGACATGCTTTTGGACAAAAAATTGGCGCTAACTATTGCTACTCATGCAATGCTTTTGCATTTTGTTTTCTCACTTAGGATGGGAAGCTTTAGCTCCAAACATTCAAAATGGGATAACAGTGAACTATGAATCGCAAAACTGCTTGGCGGGCAAGTGTGTTGCAGATTTGACAACTACAACACCTTTTTTTTTAAAAATGCTTTTAAATAGATGTTAAAAATATTTTGAAGTAAAGCACAATCTATAAAATGTATGTGTAAATTACTGACCTTTAACTCATTCTGCATGAATTCTTTCTCCGTAATGGTGCCCAGATCCTTTCCAATTAGCATGAATGTTAAATCTTAGCTGTCTTCAAATTCACTTTTTCCCCCCCACATCTTCATCACATACTTAATCTAACCTATTAGAACCCAGACCAGACCAAATTAAATTCCAAGTATGTTTCTCTTCTGAGCTTGGGCCTTCGTAGTGCTGTTTTCCTCTTTCATGGAGGTTTTGTTTGGCCTCAATCTCTGTCAGTCTTAGCTGCTTCTTAGAGAATGCAGTTCTTGCCAACTCTCACAATTTTTATCAGGAGTCTGTGATATTTAGCAGTTTTCTTAAAGGACAGCTTCTTAAATTATATGAACACTTGAAGTCTTCAGTTTTCATTGACAAAAGACCCTCTAGTACGAAAGAATCTACCCTAAAGGCTTAAAAGCCAGGAGGCGGACCCAAAGTGCATTGCTTTTAAGTACTCTCTATTTCTGAGGCCTGACTTAAAAACTTCGAACACTTCATGTAGCAGGGCTGAACTCATCACAGGGCAGAGACCCTGCAGAAGAATACACACGCTGCCTGGACGGTGCTTACCCGCTTCTTAAGGGGCTGCACGTGGTGTTAGTACCGCTTAGGTCTTGATCTCGTCCTATGTGCAGAGACAGATCTCACACAACATGAGTACCTTGTCTAAGGGTCTGATGCAGATGAACGCTCAGTAACCTGGAATTTTAGGGTGCGCTTTTTAATTAATGAAAACAACGAGTCAAACACATTTCTGGTCATGTTTCTAGTTTGTAAGCTGGGATTCAGGTGGATTCTTGCCATCAGATGTCCAATATTAAGTCTTACTCCTGAAGCTGTAAAGAAATAAAGCTGGCAGTCTAACCTATTGGAGAAATATATTTTCTCTATAGTAACTGACAAAAGCTTCAGCTCATTTTTTAAAATCTGAAAATATCCAATGTTTGTAATATCACAAGTAAAGATAATGCACCTCTACATATCTTTGTAGGAATTTTCTCTCCAAATATTGCAATTTAGGGGGCTTGAAGGCTTTTATGACACTGAAGAGGATCAATTCAGGGGGCTGGTACGTTGCTTGGGAAAGGTCAGCGTTAACTGGGGTGTCTGTGAGCCCCAAGGCGTTGTTTTCCTGTTTTTTTTTCTAGCTTCTCTTCTGTTCCTTTCCTTAGTGAAAAGAGGAGGACTCAGAGAAATTCAGAAGCTTGAATAAGAAGACGAGGGAAAGTGTTGCGAAAGGTTCTATATTAAAGTTTCAAGGTGGAGGTAGAGAGCAGTGGGACGCAATATTGAAATTAAGGTGACAATAAGGAATGTTATGATTTTTGTCAGTAAAAAATATTCAGAATTCAGAATTCATGAGATGATGACATGAGCTTAAAAATCATAGAATTTCAGGGAATAATATATGTTGTATTGTTCATCTTCTTATCTGCCTTTTAAACCTTGAAATTCACAATTTTTTAGCTGAAATGAAAACTAACAGTCTTAGGTTTTCGGCTGACTCTAAAATTTAGGTTCAAAGTAACCTAAGGTTCAGTAAGGTCGTAAAAGTTGGCAACTACAGTTGTTGAAAAGGAAGCTTGATAAATCCTCAGAATTAATTCTTTTAAAATCTTAGATAAGATAAAGTAAATAGGATTGGGATGATGCTGAAAATGAAACTTCTAAGTTTGATAATGACACTAAAACTAGATGCTGAGCAGGAGCAGGAACAATGCATTTTGTTTCAAAATAATTTACAAAGTACTGCATAAGCAACTGAAGCAACAATAATCAATGCCAGTCAGTGCTGAAAAAAACAAAGTGAAAGGTGGGAAAACAAAATCTGTCAAGGAAGTACTTTGAGTCATAAAGTATCTTAAGGAGGGCAAAGTTTTAGACTTTTTGAAACTATCAGCTTAGAATACAGGGGACAGTAGAAGAAGAAGAAAAACAAAGTCATTATACCCTGAGTTTTCATGACAGTGAGTATAAACTGTAATCTCCAGTGCTTCAGAGACCATTTACAGTTGCCAGACTTGTGTAAATAAATGAGAATGTAGCCAAACAAAGGAGAACAGAGGCCCAAACTTCCAAAAAACTCCAGCTTTGCAAGCGAAGAAGTCCTACGCAAAACACCACCAAAGTTTCTGGATTTTTCCTGTGAGTTAGGCAAACGCCCAGAGAACCCAAAGCCCAAAGTACAAGCTAAAAATTTGCATTTGCTCTTACAGAAGAGTGGGCAGTTGTAGAAGACTCCTTTTTGTGCAAAGACTCTGAGCTGCTTTTATTAAATGTGCCTGGGCCGAAGCAGTGAGCTCTCTTGCTCCCTCCAGCCACAGCCTGGCAGAGGTGCTGTGCAAAGGCCGCTGCCGGCCTCCCGCAGGTCACCGCTGCCGGCGGGCTGGATGTGCTGCTCTCTGCAAGGAGGAGAGGCCTTCCTTTCCAGGCAAGTTGTGTCGGGGCAAAGACAAGCACTTCCCTGCCTGCCTCGTACTTAGCAAATGGCAGAGCGAGTCGGTCTCTCTGTTCTAGGGGACGTGATGCCTCTGGGGGTCCCAGAACAACCGTGGAAATAATACGCAAGGAGGAGTCCTCAGTTCATACGTGTGAATGCATTCTCCTTATCACACAGACCGCTTGCGGGGCAGGGCATTTAGCAAAAGGCTTAGCATAACATGTCAGAGATTCATGTAAGACTATTTGTAAACTCAGCTAGCTCACAAAGAAACTGCACTGTGATTCCCTAGTTTGTCCTACTGCTAAAAAGCCCCAACAGAGCTGGCATGAAAAATGTATTCAACCAGCCACTGTGTTTTTCTAAGCTGTATCTTCTGTATTTGCTGTAGTATGAACGTGTTAATATCTATCCATTCTATTCCAGTCTGTTACCCAACGTGTCCGCTAAATACCAAATGTTGCTTCTGTCTTCTTTTAGGTGACAGGAAATTTAATGCAGAAGCTCGCAATAGAAGTGTTCAATTCCCTGACCCTTTTTTTCCCCCTTTCTCTTTTATTATTGCTTGCTGATTTACTTTCTAAGCTTCCTAGAACCTGTGGGTTTGCTGATCAGATGTCAAAATATATCTCTAAACTAAAATGAATATTTTTTTAAAGTTAGTTTTGCACATCGTTGCTCCAAAAAACCTCACCTCATTTGTCTCCATATATTGAAGTCTTACAACGCTAAGCGATGGATAGTCTCTCATATAAATTGTAACCACTGTGGATATCTTCAGCACACCAAAGTCCTCATGAACATTACCTCAATTGCCTCTGATTTTCTCAGTTTCTCTGGTTAACTTTGTTGTACTCAATGCCCTCCCAGTGCTCCAGCCACCAGCAGAATCCTGCAGTCTCAAAGACTTCAGCCTGTTTTTTAATCATCCATATTCTTTTCTTCTCTGGATTTCTTTGATCTCCTTTAGGACTACTTCATCTCTTCCTCTGCTTTCTTTTTCACTCAGATTGCCTTTTTCTCTGTATGTAATTTATGTAATTTTATGTAATCGTCAGTTGCCCTCAACTTCTAAACACCTGTTTCTGAAGGACAGAGCTGGTTTCACACTGTCTGTCTCCTGCATCTTCACACAAACATCTTAAACCCCTTTCCACCAGAAACACAGTTCACTTGACTCTGCAAATTTCAGTACCTTGCTTGTATGGGAAAACATTTCCCTCTGAATAATGAAAATACAGGAGGAAAAAAAGTCCCAAACCCTCCTATTTGTATAATCAGTAGCCTGGTAATTACTCCTGTTGTTGCTGGCTAAGTACAGGACATATTGTGCCTTTTTTAATTCCCATGTTGTAAGCCCAGTGGGAACAGAGAGTTATGCAGCACCAATGAGTCAGAGCAGGTTCTGTACATGCATGATCTGATGGCTAATGACTCGGGCAGGGGACTGGAGGGGAGGCTTTTCAGTTATATCCACAGTGTGACTTGAAAAAATCACTATGTATTTTCCAAAACAGCTGCTTTTTTTCAGGTTCCCATCCTGAGACACTTTCATTGTGATTTTCAGAGCTTTTTTATTTCCCACAGAACTGGCGTTGTTACTAACCCGTCTGCACTTTTAATCTGGTGTGAAATGGGACATTATACTACTCAGCTGCCGAAATTCCATAGGCTGCCACAAAGCTCAGTTAATGCTGAAGTTGTTCTAGTGCTTTGAGAAATAACTGTAAATTAAAGGCCATTAGCTCTTATTTACAAATAGTTCTGTGTATGTCAGTAGAAGTGCTCATATGAAAGATCAGTGTGGAATGCAAAATTTTTAGCTAAGTTTTTACCAAGTTTTAAAATGAGTAGTGTAGTTTTCTTTGCAAGAATTGATGATTTCACTGACACCTAAAAATACTGTAAGAGTTAGAAAAATATCCTCAGGGATTATACTAGAAATACAGAGTCAGGAACTCCTGACTGAAAACTGCATAAAGAACTGAATTTTCAAATAACTGATTAAAAAAAAAATTATTTGTGCATGTGACAAATGTAATGTACTCAACATACAAAGCCTATTTGTAGAAAAAGTAGAATACAAAAAGATGTGGCAGGAATTTTAAATGTTTCTAGCAAACATTTTCTCCACAGTCGTGACTGAAGTCTGAAGCTAAGGAGGGTAATAAACAGCTTTAAAACATGCCTAGTCAGTGATGAAATACTCAACATGAGGAAGCAAAAATCTTCCTGAAGCCTTAGATCTGTTTTCCATATTCTTACAAAAGACTGGTTTCTAAAGATCTGTTTTCGCTTTCAGTGTTACTGGAAGTATCTTACAAGAAAAGAGTTCAGAAACCTTTTATATATTTAAAAGATGTTCAGAAGAGTCAACTTTCTTTTAGTAAAACCAAGTAGGTGTTTCTGTTAACTCTGATGGAGCAAAATCAGTTCACATTGAACAATTTGAAATAATTTTGTTTTGGTAAAAATAGTGTTTGAAATCCTCAGGAATCAGTTTGTATTTGGCCGGCTGCAGAATTACAGTCTTGAGAAATTCATGCTTTGAACAGATGCCTGGTTCAAACACGGGTACCTGGGGCTGGGCACCTAGATGTATGTGTGCATCGGAATTGTTTGCTTGACTTGCAAATGTATTGAACACCCACAGCTACAAAAGCCTCGTTAACTGGATGTGTTCCAGGTGAATTGAATGATACATTAAGAAAACTCTAAGACTTTCCTTGGTCAAATTCCAGTCTTCGGTCTGTCAGGCTCTCAGAGGGAAAATAAAACATAAAAAGCCCACCTTCCTGCTCTCATGTCAAGTGCTCTTATCGACTTACTGTTGCCTTTGGCTTACCTCAGCTGTTGGCAGCTCCTGACATTATCAAAAGCCAAGCCCCAACGTTGCAATAGGGCAGGAGGATTCTGCACACGAGGGGTGAGAGCCATCTTCCCTTTGGCGGGACATGCTGCGTTAGGGAATTTGCCCCAGCAGGAGCCTGCAAGGATATTCCCTCCCACCCTGCGCAGGTGTCTGTAGCAGGGCGGGTTCGGGGCTGACGGGAGAGCGCAGGGGGGCACTGTCGGTACCACGCACTGCATTTGCTCCTGCATGTTCTCTCCACTGTGAGGTCCAGGGATGGTCCTGGGCAGTCAAAGGGCATCCAGAAGTGGAGAGACCCCTCCAGTTTCCCCCTTGTCACTGTGATGTTGACACAGAGAGGGAGATCAGCTAGAGCAGAGCCAGAGAGAGCAGCTGCAGAAGGAGCCCAGACAGGGATGAGTCGTTGGTATGGTTTTAGCTGGGCTTGCTCCAGACTGTGCTGAATAGCTCTCTGCTCTTCCTTCCCCCTTCCTCAGTCTTTTCTCTTCACCTCCACTCCAATTCTTGCATAGTAGCCTTTCACTTTTTATTATCTTCTGCATAGCTCATTGAAATTGAATAATAACCTCTGGCACAACTGTGACAGCCACATTGGTCTCACTATGCACTTAACTTGTGCTTTCTATCTATTTCCCTCTGCTTGTGTCCCTTTTGTGTTAGCTGCAAGCATTTTGTGACAAGGTCTATCTACTGCTTCGCCTTAGTTCCATGCCCAAGATAGCAGAGTCCATTTCTTTCTTGCATCTAGCACTGCATAACATTCATGGTTAGTAAATACTGTTGAGGCATCTGAAAGGTCCTTTTCGCGGCAGTACCGTGGCAGTTTTGAAGTCTACAGTAGGAAGTCAGCACATCGTGACATGAATGTTGCCCCGTCTCTCCTTCTCTGTAGAGTACACCTTTCATGGTAATGCCAGGTCTTGCTGACACATGGTAGTGTTTTGGACTGTGGGTTTTAACTGCAAGTGATTGCACAGTCTGTGATTTTGCATCTTTTATCAACAGAAAAAAGAAAGGAACCACATTTTTTCACTGCAAAAGCAGTGTCTCCCTACCTAAAGATTTCAAAGCTGGCCAGATTCTTGATTTGGGGAAAAGCATTCCAGTTGTGTTGATTCTACAGATGTTTCTTTCTTACTTGCATAATTGCCATGGACAGCAAGGCTAAAATAATTTGTTCCTTATTTACTTTTATTCCTTCTTCCTGCTTTTATATCCTTGACAAGCCAAATATGGAAACAGGATTTAAAAATGGCATGGTGACATTTATCATTGAGTTTTATCCCATGTGTCTCAATGAGCGATATGCATTATATCTATGGGAGCTTAGTGTATGGGTTTTCTTGGTTTACTGAATACCGGGAACTCTGCAGATTGCTCAGGTCAGCCGGGAACTAAATCCACATGATCTTCTGGTTTTCCCTTCTTACAGAACGACATGTATCATTTTGCTTTATTTAGTCCATGCTTTCATTTTATTAGATTGCAGAGAAGCATAAATGGTGTCTGTTTACATTCCTTACTGATTCAACTTGAAATTATGACCAAGTATGGCTTGAGTAGTCTATAAAAAGATATGGTAGTTTCTGGCTCTCAGGCATATAAAGGTGTTCCTGGAAGCTCAAAACCCAGAGTGCAAATCAGTTAGCCTTCTCGATGATTTTGAAACCTCAAATCCTTTGAAATAGTTGGCAACTTGCCTGTTGCATATTTACAGTTACACAACTCTTCCTCCCTGTGACTTTTAAAGTTCCTCCTTCCTTTTTTCTTTAAGTCCCTTGGCAGCATCAAAACAGCTTCCCTCCCTCTCTCTCAGTCTTTCCCCTCTCCCCAGCCCTCCCCCCTCTAGCTCTCTCTCCTTGGTATGGCACATTGTTCGGTGGAAATGGGTTGTTTTGAGTTCACACTTTGTTTTCCTGCTGTTTTTCTGGGAAGCTGGACATGGCACAAAAGATATGGGAACAGCTTGTAGGAAATGGGTTTGTTTGGGGAAACAATAAAAGAGAAACAGCCCGCATACCTCTCCTGTGTGTTTGAGGGCATAGCGTACAGAATATAAAGACATTTCGGTGGGTCATTGAAAAATACAGTCAATACCAGAGCTGCAGGGCATGGTTTTAGTAAGAGTAATAATGTTGGTAATCACTACTTCAGAAGAGATACTGCTACAGGGAAAAACTGCAGGATTTTTCTTGTCACCACATCAAAGGTCGCCACGTGCATTTTCCTTTTCTTCTTCACATCTACGATTAAAAATGGGCCACAACCTGTTTCTGCTGCATACTAGATTCAGCAGAAAACATGGTCACAGAGCCACAAGTTGCGCAATAAAGGTAAAGGTTGAATTTGTGAGGCAGTTCTCCCAAAAAAGGGAAAAAGAATGAAAAAAGTTGAAAATTTTCTAAAATAATTGTTTAAATTCCTAATTTTGGGTTGGTGATTTTATTTAGAAAGACACTGCTTAAATAAAGTAGTAAGAACTCAATTTAAAAGTAAAACCACAGGTGTAATTGGGATTAAATTTCTTTTAAGTGTCACAAAGCAAATTTTTTTGTGTATGTGAGGGTTTCGTGTTGTTGTTCTGCTTTGTTTTGTTTGGGGACAAACAAAGAACATTCACTCCAACCTTTGTCTGTCATAGGTATGAAACAACATTTTTCTTCTGATCTGTTGGTTTGGCTACCTCTCCAACTGCAATTTATCTAAAACCATACCAGTCTCTTTGACTGATCTCATAGTTAATGTTTGAGCTAAAATGACAATATCCTTACTTTTAGCAGAGCAGGTTAAATATGCTTAAAAATAACCACACACTTAACTTTATTGCTATTTTACTAAGCACTCTCCTGTGTTAATCTTTGCACACACAGAAATTACTTAATTCTGTGACATTCAACCCCGTATTAATTTCACTAGTCATGTTTTGTGGCAAATGACTAAAACAACGTGTGCTGAAGTATGAATCAAGATATTCATTATAAACAATTATAGGAAAGTATGTTAGGCTATACACTGTAAAGGTTATCGTGACAGGAAGTCATATTTTACATACACAGTGGGCATACTTGGAAAGTTCATTCTGAATTTAGAAAGATTACCCATCTGAGCAATATTCCATATGCTCATAAAATGGGGAATACCATGAGAAGCATATCATACTATATATGTATATATTCAATGTATATGTGGAAGGTCCAGAATAAAAGGTGGCTGAGAAAAGGAAGGGAAACTAGTGTAAACAAAGGACTTTCTGTTACAATGTTGTGCAAAAATGGAGAGCACTCTTAATGTAGTGAATTTTTAAAAAGCAATAGCAATTTGCATTTTAATTCTAGTTATCTAATGCAGAGAAGTCAGTCAAAAATATCAAGAGGAATACATTTGGAAGTAAATAAAAGCATCCTTACAAATAAAGATGGCTTAAGCAGTGTTTGCAAAAGCTATCAAGCAAGGAAGTTACTTCAATAAATGTTGAATGTGAGAGGTGTTCTCTAAATCGGAAGGCGAGAATTTTAAATGTGTATGAAGGTGAACACAGGGGAGCATCTGAGACCTCGTCAGCTTGATGCAGCAGGGCAGAGGATCTCCAGCTCCAGGGGGTCCCTGAGGAGGAAGCTGAGCTGCAGGAAAGCAGCTCTGCAGATGCCCGAGAACAGTTCCCCCTTCCTCTCTCTTGGCTGATTGCCGTGCCTGGCTGCTGGTTTGAGGGGACCAGCCAGATTTAACGGGCAACACACCCAGTGGACACCCTTTTGTTTTCCCACAATTTCTTTGGGGTAGCTAATATTACATTTGGAGCTAAGATCCCCCATTCCTGCAGTCTTTCCAACCAGAAAGTGAGCGACCTGTTCATGGCACATGCGTTTGCGCACGTGCACAAACACCATACACAGAGGGACTACAGGGAAGCGATGGGTCACCCAGAAGTTCAGTTCATGGCCATCGCCCAAGTGTTATTTCCCTAATGCTGTTAGGCATTCATAAAAACCAAACGTTCATTGGAAAGGAAACTAATTTGGATGCTTATAGAATTAATTAGGAATATTTAATTCTTTCATCATTGCAATGGCTGTAAAGGTCTCTTCATTCCTTCCTATACATTTCTCACCACTTTGCTGATGAGTTTGTCTTTGGTACATAGTATGCCTTAGAGAAAAGTATTTTAAAGCCTGAATTATTTTTACTTTAAAATTTATGTAATCATAGAATTGTTTAGGTTGGTAAAGCCCTTTAAGATCATCAAGTCCAACCGTTAACCCAGCACTGCCAAGTCCACCACTAAACCATGTCCCTAAGCACCACATCTACACGTCTTTTAAATACCTCCAGGGATGGTGACTCCACCACTTCCCTGGGCAGCCTGTTCCAATGCTTGACAACCCTTGCGGTGAAGACATTTTTCCTAATATTCAATCTAAACCTCCCCTGGTGCAACTTGAGGCCGTTTCCTCTTGTCCTATCGCTTGTTACTTGGGAGAAGAGTCCGACACTCACCTCACTACAGCCTCCTTTCAGGTAGTTGTAGAGGGTGATAAGGTCTCCCCTCAGCCTCCTTTTCTCCAGGCTAAACAACTCCATAGACCCATAGAATCGTTAAGGTTGGAAAAGACCCTTAAGATCATCAATTTGTTCAGAGATTAAGGATGGGATTATCTAAAAATGTGTGTGTGTGCGTATACTTACATGTGTATATATATGTATAATAGGCATATGTAATTATATATACAAATATATATGAGGTGGATCAACCCACTACACTTAACAAATATTAAACTTCGTATAAATGTAATGTATAATCTTGTAGTTTTGGCTGACTGGTAGGAAAAAGAGCTGCAAATGTTACCCTCTTGTGATAACACTGGACAAATCTCTTGAATAAGGCAGAAAAAAATCCTGTGGTATCTTTGTGTTAAGAATTTTCTCAATAAAGTTACCAAAACCAAAGTACCATGGCAGTTACCGTGCTCAAGCAAAGCCTTTGGTTCTGAACAGATGACTAACTCCAATAAACACGCAGTAATTCCTGAAGACATCCTATTCAAACTGCTGTTAAGAGGAAACACGGAAAGGATAGGATTGCATGCCTGGAATGGGATTCATGTCGGGTTTTGGGCAGCTGTTTTGGCCCCAAGATTCTTTCCCAATATCACTTTGATCTATTTAGCAGAAGTTCATAGCAGGTGTGGCATGCAGCCTCAGTTCCCTTCCGATTGGGCTGCGGGCCACTTTACAAACCTGCCACCTGTTTTGCCAAACAAATCTTTGCTTGAAAGATTGCTGAAAAAACCCACAGATGTTTATGTTTTTTAACAAAGTAGAAGGTTGGCTGCTCCTTCAGATTGATAAAGTCCTATACTAGAAAAGCAGGGTAGAAGCAACAGGCTAGCCCTGGGCTGAGGCAGAAATGAAAAGGAGTTTTATATCCAAGTTTTCCCAGTTTTCTAGGCATTTTTGAAGCCCTAGAAGTTAACAGCCAAGCATGAAGGAGGAAAAAACTTCAGGCTTTCAAAGTTCATAATGGACAATACTATCAAGATGAAAGGGAAGAAAAGTCTATTGTATTGACTGAAAAAATAGTCATTCAAACTTCAGTGTTACAGCTCTTTATATGGATGGAAGTGCTAAAATAAGCATACAAAGCTACAATTTCTTTAAAAATGCGTATACAATATACAATCTGCAGCATACAATTGTATTGTTTTTAGCATTGGTGAATTAA
Organism: Fulmarus glacialis; assembly: GCF_000690835.1. Classification (NCBI taxonomy): domain Eukaryota; kingdom Metazoa; phylum Chordata; class Aves; order Procellariiformes; family Procellariidae; genus Fulmarus; species Fulmarus glacialis. The sequence goes on along the minus strand of NW_009226127.1, from coordinate 7,474 downwards.
GGTTGACATAATCATTCAGGGATACGTATTCGGAACCCAACCGATCATTGTGCTGCTCCAGCCCCGCAGCCAGCTAACCCCGTTCGTTCAGTAAATAAAACCTGGTGTTGCCTCAGCCTTTAAGTAGTTTACCAGCACTCTACTCATGCAGAAAGAAAAACAGAACTGGGCTCATCACTGTATAGCACCAGATTGTCTGCTTTATTCCCTAGGCTTTTTGATAGTCTTGTGAATTTTGAGGTCTGCTTTCATTCAGAAGCCTGGTGCAGTTCTTCGGTGGTTGTGCATGGGCAGAGCTGCTTCCAGGCATACCCCTCTTGCAGTCACTCGGGCACTGAACATGCACTGAAACAGATGCAGGATGGAGGCTTTCATCATTGCATTTAACAAGCCCACTGCATTGCTTTGATGGTGGCCAGGGCATCTGACATGTATGAAAGAGTTTCCTACTTCCATTTATTACCTCTTGGTTTGGAGTTAAACTATTCATTTGCACTTTACTGTCAGATAAAGACTGTAGGTGAGATAACTGATTGTGAAATGACAGCTCTTTAAATCAGATGCTCATGGACACTTCCTGATCTCTGGAAGTTAGTGGTTCATCAACTCTACTCGGTGTGATAATTTTAGTGTGTGAGATGCAGGGTAGTCCCAGATAGGACGCAGAGCTTGGCATGAGGGAGATATGTTTTCTTAGCTGAGACCCATTTTTAGTCATTCTTATGAAAGTTTCCTCATCTGCAATAGTGGAACAGTGATTTTTTTCTTATTTTATGAAGCACTTGGAGACCTGGAGTCGAATGCCTCATGCTACAAATATTACCCTATGATGAAAAGAGGTGGTAAAAATAGCTTGGGCAAAAATAAGGTTTGCTGACATTTCAGGAATGACAGTCTATGTATTAGAAATGATGTTCAGGCACCACAGTATACATTTGAATTTATAATGTCTCAGAATTTGTTCATTAAGATGCAAAATGTTAAACCTTTGGGCTTAGCCATGAGGCCTCTGTTCACATTACTAGTCCCAGTGAAGCCAGGAGAATGACTTACACAAAGAGGGCTGCAGGATCAATCCTTAAACATCTGCTGTTGTCTCCCAGAAATTAATCTAGCCTGCAATTTCATAACATCATTTTGATGGATGCTTGATTATTCCTTTTTTCAAGTGGGACTGCAACAGTGCCTCTCCTTTTCTTCCAAACATCCTTTGTATTTTTCTCAGAAAGAAGGGAAGGCATCAGATAAGTGGCAGCACCGGGCCAGTGTTTGGATTAACAGGGACTATCCAAGGGCTCTTTGCAAATAGGTGGAGGATGTTAGCTGAGCTGGCAATAAGATTCTCATGGGTGGAGGTGAGGACAACATCTGTCTTTCCTATCTTGTACTTGCCAAGGCTTTTTGTTGTTCCTGAACTCTCTCATGAATATAATATGTGGATTTTTGTCTGATCTAATGAATCCAAGACTCAGAGATTTAGAAGGAAAACATATTCCAGATGTGTGCTGCAATTCCTGACTCAGGTGACTGGATTTTAAGTAGTAACCTTTTCCAGTATGTTCCACACACCATATTGAATATCTTGCGAAACCGCTTCTTTTGCGAATGGTCAGAAGAGAGTTGTAAGAGCATCATGATTAATAAGCTATAGCAAGGCTAAAACATCAATCATTTGTCTTTTGTTTCACCGGTTATTGCTGGGTGCAATGAATCCAAGGCTCAAAGACTTGGCTTTAAAGCAGGACTGCAAATTTAGGCTAGAAGCTCTTTAAGCAGTTCAACCACAGCCTGCTTTATCATGCAGTGATGCCTGTTGCAGACGTGAGCGGAGCGGAGTTTCAGACTGGAAGACTGCCCGCTGCTCTGCAAGGTTCTGGTGTCCAGCCTCGCGTGTGTTCTCTG